>NC_065512.1:20341378-20447906 GCF_006386435.1 Epinephelus moara | reverse complement strand
TATTAATGAAGGAGCGCCTACTGAGCGCAGCTTTTTATTGATCGTTTGAACGTCGCGTGGTAGTCATTTTCGATTAAAGGCCAACGTCTCAGCGACGTCTTGGCAATGAGCAAACGCTCTCCCTGCTACGTCTTAACGATGTAAACTTGATATATCGGGCCGACGTCGGCCAGATGTATGTGTGCTATCTGGGATATTATTAGCAAAGATAAATTTGCCTAATATAATGCCCATTTAATTTACACAACATTAATAGTAGACTATTTGTTCGCCATGAGTCCATGAATCCTTGTGCAATCATGCAAGCTAGCTAACCCTTTTTTAATCAATGTGCGGCACCTATCCATATCATTGAGGTGAACTCGTTAGCTAACAGTTATGCTCTATTGAAACATATTAGCCCAGGGGTCTCCAACGTTTTTCAGGCTATGGACACCTTAGCTGAAATAGAGATGGTGCAGGGACCATCTAATACATACATTGTATACAACTAAGTTGCACTTGATAATTCTCTGAATATTTTTGTGTCTTCTCTCGTTTGCGCTTGTCTGTAGCTACTAAGTTAGCAATAGTTGTCGTATGGCTAGGCGCATTAGCCTCACCCTCTGCACTTTTGTCGGTGGTTTGTGTGTGTCAGACTCTCTCGCTTGAAATCTTACAAAACAATCCACCGTGGCTCACAAAAATGTCCATACACTTGGAATTATAATACATCTAGTGGGCCAATATGTTTCAATAGTATGTAACTGTTAGCTAACAAGTTCATCTAGCCGTTATGGATAGGTGCTGCACAGTGATTTAGCGTTAGCTAGCTTTCATGAGAGCACAAGGATTCATGGCAAACATTAGCCTATCATCAATGCTGTAAATTAAATGAGTCTTTTAATGAATAGGCTGAATTATCTTTGCTAATAATGTGTTGGATCCATGTTAATATGTATTTTCAGACACATTTTAACTTTTGGAAAAAAATAACTTCAAATTATCAAGCAGTTATTTGGCAAGCTGTAGCTGCTAAGTTAGCAACAGGGATAGCATGGCTAGGTGGATTAGCCTCACCCTCTGTAATTTTGTCGGTGGTTTTTGAGGTGTGTGTGAGAGTCTCTTGCTTGAAATATTACAAACAATCCATTGTGGCTCACAAAAATGTCCGTACACTTGGAATAATAATACATAGGCTATAAAAGGCCAATATGTTTCAATAGTACGTAACTGTTAGCTAACGAGTTCCTCCCGCTGTTATGGATAGGTGCCGAGCAGTGATTTAGCGTTAGCTAGCTCACATGATTGCACAGAGATTCATGGCTAACAGTTAGCCTATCATTAATGTTGTAAATTAAATGGGTTTTTTAAAAATAAATATGTCGATTTATCTTTGCTAATAACATGTTAGATTCATGTTCATATGTTTTGTCATTATGTATTTTAAGACACATTTTAACTTTTGGAAAAACATAACTTGGACCCACTGTTGAAGACCCAGTTGCCAATGAGTCCTTGGACCATGGAAAAATGTTGAAGGCCGCTGGTATAAATAGTAAAAGCAGACGCATATTGTACTGAAATGTAGCTACACATGACAGATGTGTGTAAAAGTCTGGAACTTTTAGCATTTTTTAATTCAAGCACACTGAAGTTGTATGAAAAATAAAATGGGTCAAATGGAACAGTGCCCTTTGACAGTCCTTTTCAAAATGGAAGGAAACCTGGGAATAGCAGCATTTCTGTTTCTCAAAGACATGGCACCCATGAAAACTCTTAGAGGAGACACAAATGAACTTGAATGTCTAAAAGCAGACCTCTGCACTTTGATATTAGTGCAGACAGGTGTAAAAATATACATAGCCAACACAGAGCAATAATAAGAGATTTATGTATGTAGGGCGCAAAGGAAATGCTGTGCCGCTGCCTGCTGCTGTCAGGTTCATTTTCCTGTTGCGTCATTCACCGTGCCAGCGCACACTGAAGCCAAATATGGCAGAATCCTCTATTTCTCATACCACGTGCATCATGATCTCTTGTCAGGCAAACAGATGTCAGAGCACCATGGATTGTTGGATGTTTGTATGTGCATGTAAGAAATGAGTAAACAAGTTGAAATATTTCCCTCTTAATTTGATGCACAATGCATCCTGACAGTTAATTCAATTCATGCAGATTTAAGATCCAGTGTCACATGTCAGGTCCTTTCTGCTCAGATAAATAAGTTAGTTTAGTGGCAGGCGGCTAATAAGTCCATATTGCCACTCAATGCGGCGAATCAGGCGTTTCTGTTTGTCCTGTAATATTATCACCTCATTCTGACCCTATCTAACCTTTTACCTGTACAGTCAATACACTCAGAGGTGATAAAAGACCATGAGTGAATGGAGTGTGTGTAATGTTGCAGCCAGCAGCGATTACAGAGGTAACATGAACACTTGGAAGCGATACTGAGACAGGGCTTTTTGTGCCTCCTAAATTGCTGGACAGCTCCAGGGCTGACATTTAAAACATAACATCACCAAACAAAAACACATTAAAAGAGAAAAGCTGAGCAGGGGGCTTTAAGCAAAACCTGAAATTCAAGTTTTGGCGAAGGCAACTGACCCAAATTTCCTGCCCCTTCTTCTCCTTAACATGCTTCTGCAAGCCTGGGCCCTGGGGTGACGTATCCCTTACACAGGGATTGCCAGTGCATTTACATAGCATGGTTAATGAGAGATCAACACCAGGAAAGCGCCTTGAATATAAAGCTTTCTTGTAAAAATAATGAGCGAGCGATTGATCCATACTCAAACAAGCCGGTTTGCTGAGTTAATACCAAAGGCAGATTATAGCCAGTGCCAAAAGTGCCCTGGCGTGCGACGCCTTTTGCTTAGAGGGTCCCCAAACTTGTCATCACATTAGCACATGGTCAAGGAGTACATCCTACCACTCTCATAATCTGCTTTCCTGCACAATTAGCCTTCTATAATAAGGCAGCTGCCTGACAGCCGGCAGGGAGAAAAGAGGAAAATCACTGAGTTTCACATAGGATGGATGGATCGTTTACTGCCACTGAAATTTAGACTCTGAGGCGATTCTCTCTCTAACTCATCACCTACTGCTGGTCCTCACATTAGCTCTGAACGTTATGACAACATGGAGGCTTGCTCTTCTTTATTGTGCCAAGCATCTATTGCACTTTGATGAAGCCAGACAAAGGAGGGTAAGGAGGGTGGAGGGGTGGAGGAGAGAGAGAGAGAGAGAAAGAGAGAGCACCCATGGCCAGGGTAGATGTAGGGTGTTTTTTTTTTTTAGCTCAGAAAATCTGAGAGAATCAGATGTTGGAGAGGGTAGAATGGCAGGGGATGGCAAGTTTTCTGAATAAAATAATAGATAATTTCATTCTGACAAAGGCGAGGAAACTATGGGCAAGAGAACAAAATAGCAGGAAGGGATGGAGAAGGGAAGGGGTTTGAAAAGAATAAGAAGAATTCAGTGCTGCTTCTTGCAAGGGAAAAGAAAAAAAAAACATTGATGACACCCGGTTCCATTCTTCCGCTCTCCCCTTTCTCTGCTCCTCGCCTCGCAGCACGGCGGGCTAAGCTGGGAGCTGTAATGTCATTAAATTGCAAATGCTTTTTTTTCATTTCCGACACACACTGTTTACTTATCTGGCAAAAACATATGTTGGAAGGAATCCGTTAAATTCTGCCCATTGCCTTGGGTGAAAGTGCAATAGAAACGGGCCCACTGAGCTCCTTCTGTCGTCTCCTTTTAGCACTTTGCCTTATCTACAAGGCTGCTTAGCAGCAAACTGGCGAGTTCAATGAAAAATGAAGATACAGTGCAAGATTAGGGAAGAACAGTGAGGGGAGAAATGCTTGGAGAGAGGGTCATCCCATTGCAAATGATTTCACTCCTCTCCATCTGCATAAATGACTATTTTTAAGGCATCTCCAGCGTCTGTATATTTTTCTCACTCTGCCACACATTTAATTTCACGCCCCGTGTTCTGAATATGCTTAAATGCATATCTCTGATGCACCTTTAAGCCAGAGGAAAGAGGATGGGGGGGAGTGGGGAGGGTACGAAAGCAAAATTAAAGATAAAATGGTGTGATTTGCACTACAAGTCTATTACTTTATGGCATTTACATATAGTTTACCTCTGCAATTCCAAGATTTTTTTTCTACCACCTTCCTATCAGTATTTGGGCTTGTATAAATATGTATAAATCTTTGTTGAGAAAAAATAGAATTCCTAGCACTGCACTGGAAAGTTTGAAGGGTGCACTTTCTTGCTTCAACTTCTTCTCTTGCTCCCATGAGACTGTCAGCATATCTGCTGGGGGTGTTCTCTCCCTGCTTGCCCCAACAAAGACACAGGCTTCAAGCACTTTGTGCCCCATGATCCCCAGATACTCCTCCCCTCAGTGGAACGAGCGGGGAGAGGGATCCCGGGTCAAGGCTTGGCCATGGCTTTAGAGGAAGGGCCTGGCAAAGCCTGATGCGAGCGAGGAGCGGCATCCTTGTCAAACAAGTGGCTGAGCAGCTCTGTGAAACATGGACTCCAAGTATGTCCTGGAGATTGCCATATTTACAGAGGACCCCAGGCGCGCCTCTCTCACAGTGACATGATGAATAGTGGCTACATGTATGCTGCTACTGCTATCAGGTGAATGTGTTGTTCTACAGAGGAAGTTTGAGCTGCGAGTGGAAAGCCCGCCCCTAACAGCAGAGGAGAGGAAGGCTGTGAATTGGCCTGGGAATGAAAAGGAGAGAGAGAGAGAGAGGCTATTCAGAGCACGATTCCTTTCCTTCATTGTCTGCCCGCTTAGATTTGAATACGCTCACTCAAAGCAGACGAGAAAAATGCTTCAGACCCTCGCATTGTTGGCTTTCTCTCTCTTCTTTTCTATTTGCAATTAAATGCATTTCAAATGGAACAACTGTACAGAAAGCATTTGTGATAAGAAGGAATTCCATTGCCTTTAACCTCCTTTGTAATGGCTTTGCAATTTCTGAGCACTCTTATTATGAGAATTGCACAATCAAAACATATCTTTGAATAGAAAATGCCATACAACTTAAGTATTGCTTCATTGAAAATTAAATTGCATTTAAAAATCATTTTTAGTCCTCTGTGTTCCTCGTTTCTTAAGCCAATCTTAGTGTTTCTGTTTTGTTGCTTTGTGTGTAACATTGTGCCTTGACAGGACCCTTGTGTCCCGAGCAGTATCACACACACTGGTCCTAAGCATGGGATGAGATCAGTCAATTAGAATTAATGTCATCTGGTCATTTACGGCTAAACACCCTCCGTATGCATTGTGTTTGCTTTGTGTGCAAAGCATCAACTGCAAAACCAATCTCATCCTCCAGACATGAATTTTTGAAGGATTTGAACGCTGTAAATAACTCCAAACCCTCTCTTACGAGGTTTACCCCTGGAGCACTTTGTAACTTATCAGGGCTGCCTTGTGCCTCCTCTAATGCTTGCATTATGCTCAAATGTAAATCGGTAAGCTGCCAGAGAGGTGGGCGGGAATCACTGAAGAAAGAATCACTGAAGGGTCTAGCCAATATTCTGATTGGGGCATAGCAAAATAAACAGTATAGTTTTGTTTTTTAAAAGCCAAGATGTTTAGTTTTTGTTGTTGTTTATGAACAAAAATCTACCACACTACTCTGTTATACTCACAAACAATAGTTACACAAAGTGAGACCCCCACCCTTCGAAATATTACGACATTTGAAAAAGTTTCAAGGGTCGTAGGTTTTCATTTTCAAAATGCCAACACTAGTATTAAAGGAAACTCTAATATATTCTGAGTGAATGATGCCCAGGGGTCTGTTTTGTATTTCTAATTTCCATCTCTAATGGTACAAGAGACTGATTAGTAATTAGGACAGACTCATTTAAACGCATGTAATGAGCATTATAGGTTTCCCATATACTGCGCACTTCATAGGGGTGAAAACGGATAGCATCTTCGTCAATTTGAACGCGTGTTGACCTTTAATGGATATTAATCTACAACACAATTCTGCATTCTGCGTGTCCTCGAATTGGCTTTATAGTGTAATGAGTATATCATCGGCATCTCCCAAATAATTGACCCCGAGCATGTTTCGCAGCATAACTATTAATCTTATTTTCCAGTGAATAATTTGATCACTTTGCCAGAGAAGTGGGTTATACAAGTACAAACTGGTGCAGAGGGATATGTGGCCCCTAGATATTAATTTGAAGATGGATAGGAGCCTTAAAGAGGATTAAAACTCTATGCAGGCAAGTCATTTCATACGGCTGCATACCACCCAGCCCACTGTATATACTGTCAGTCACCGCCTGGCATGGTTGAGATTTGAAATGGTGACAGTTAAAGTACAAAGATGTCCAATCCTAGACTATTTCATGGCATATTTCTTGGAGCATCCTGAAGGAAATGCAAACTGTTAGGGCCAGTCATTCCAGTGAACCGGGGCCACCAGAAACAGCAACACTGCCCCCCTGCTATTGTCTACGTGCACTGCATCTCCCCCTCCGTCTGCACGGTATCACTCCTCCTCTCACACTAGAATGTACTGTCATAGGGAACGTAAAGGAGGCATGCTGCCACAACTACTGGTAATATTTGTATAGCACATTTTTAGATCTTTTTTTTTACATTTGTTATTTCTTAATGCACATAATAGATTTTTTTTTAAAAAAGCCACAAGTAGAAATGTCGACATAATATCAGAAAAAGCATCACAAAAAGATCTTTAAGAGATTTACACAGTGTTTTTTTGGTATATAAACAGAGGAAGTCTGCTATAAATATAAAAAATAAAACAGGGAAATTGATTAGACAAGTAGATTTAATGTTTTCTATCATAAAATAATCATTTTCAGTAGTGGAGACGGACGTGGAAGTTCTTAAGAATTAGGCAGGATGTTGATAAAATGCAAAGTTTTCTCTTAATGTTGGAATAATTACAAATATTCATTAGCTAAATGTATCTTTATAATTAATTAATCAGTTAGAGAAGCTGAAATAAAAGTATTGTGTGGCATTATGCAATTTACAGGTGACCACATGACATGTTTTTTAAGCTTATTATGAACACAGGCAGCTTTTATTTTGAAAATCACCATAATATCTTATCTTATCTGTTTGATTTATGATAATTTTATCTGTGTATAGGTGATGTGCCATGCCGGAGGTGAGCCACAACATTAACATGACCCTTTTAAGTTTAGTTTATGTGCATTTTTACAGGTGTTAAAACACATTTAAAAGAAATAAATTAAAAAGAATTTCAATATGGAGGAGAAATTCAAAAAGCCCAGCAGAGGCTGTGGAGTGGCTCCTCACATTACACATCATTAATAAAATAATTCCAAAATAAAAACAAGCAAAAATGTGAATCGGCCACTTTTCACCAGCTTCTAGAACCCTGAGCTCGTTCTCTGTAAATGTACCTGAAGTGGGCCCAATTAAAAATTTAAAAGGGCCTTCTCTTATTTCACACATATTCCTATGAAACATATGCAGAGTGGGTTAGGTGTTAAGTGCAACACTCACAGAGCTGTTGAAGAAAATGGATGCATTTCTCCCTCCGCATGGTAACAAGTAGTGAATTCAAAAATGAATATTCACCTCTGTGTGTAAATCTCTTTGAAAGACTATTAACAGGATGTTGTCATTTGTCCTCCTTCAAAGATACATCATGGACTATTATGCACATCCTTATGTTGAGCTCGAGAAGGGGGACTCCATATGAAAAGACGATGAATAGGTGTAATGAGTTTCATAATGACTAAGTGATATGCAAATCAAAATCTGTTCTTTTCATTATTCATTATGTATTTTGGTATAAATATCTTTCCATGATGTCACCTTAAAACATTCTTAGATAATCATGAAAATATGTTAATACTCATTCTTATTATATTCTTAACTTATCAGCAGAAGTTTCCAATAATAATATATATATTTTTAATAACACCCATCTCCCTTTTATTATAAAAAATATTTGGCATACACACAAACACATCTTTCATGCCATTATATGTGGTAGCTTGTTTCTTCATGGCTCTCTGGCACCATCCTGTGTTTCAGTAGGAATAATGGATTCTGTTTATTTACACGTTCTGAAAAAAACATTTCTGGGTAGAAGAAATTCCCAACAGTCAGTTAAAATAATGCAAGCAAAAGTATCTGAAATAATAGTAATAATTTTGTTCAGATGATTTGACATTACATGGATATTTATGCAACACGCTGCAGTTTCATAAGGGGTTAATCTAATCAGATGACTGGTTCAATTCAATGTTTTTAATTAATTCAAATAATTTTAAATAAATTACTAAATTAAACCTATGCTTAATTATCACTGTTAGTTAATTATGTTTATTTAAAATTATGGTTCTGCTCTAATCTTTTGTATTTTTGAACATAATGATACTATTCAGCTGCTAGTATCTTTTTTAAGCATGAAAATACTCAAATTAAAGGATAAATCTTAAATTCAGTGACTTTTGCCTTCAAAACTGTAGCATTTACTTGCAGCATGTTTTTGTTCATAAGCACCGGTGTGTATTTGAAGTGCTTATTCAATTTAATTGTATTTTTTTAATTTCCCAAAATGTGTGCTAAACCTTTAAGTATGTTTTCATTTGATAACATTTGATTTTATCTCGTCTTTAATTTGATTTATGAATTTCTCATGCTCAAATTTATGCTAACATGCCAAGCCATGACTATGATAAACACCAATCAAGTCAAATTCATTAGGCTCACACACACACCCTGAGCCTGAGCTTTAATTTTCCTTTCACTTACACATTCACAGACGTTTTTTTTTTTTTTTACTGGCGTAAATGTGAAATAATTTCTAGAGACATTCCATCCGACTCCTTCCAGGAATTCTGCTCACTAATCCCATCAGGTGCAGTGAACCTCACAGGGTCTGTTGTGTAAAAGAATCAGTGGTCACACATGAGCTTTCTCATGAGGCCATGTTTATACGGACTCTTGTGTTTATCTGGTGCTTTAGAGGTGTTTTGTTCTTGGACACTGATTTTAAATCTGTTCTTCGGTCATACAGTGACCCCGAAAAGAAGATTCAATGTGAAGATTTTAATGTGACCTAGGGATTTTGTGACCTATATGGTTAGATGGTTGGTTGATGAACAGATGGTTCATCAAGGAGAAGACTTTCCGAATGTTTATGCATCTATTAATGTTGCCTTAGTTATGAATTTCTAGCTTTTACAACAACAGTAACAAAGAAAACACTCCATAGTTTTCTCTCTGGTGCGGTGGAGTAGCTACAGACTCCCCTTAACTGTACTTAAGCTATCAGCAGTCACATGCCAGGCCACTGGAATGCATCAGAAGTGTGGAGTCAAAGAGACAAAGCATCAGGAGTTTCTCCCACTGTAAAGCTTCTTTGATGGGTGTGGAGCTCCTGCCTCCGAACAAAGACTGCTTACACAAAACTCGAGCTGAATCATATTCTTACCTTAAGGGCAGCAAGAAAAAAAAAAAAAAAAATCACGTCCATTCACCGAGATCATGCCCTTCCACCATGACTTCTGACGAAAACACAGAGCAAGTGATTATCTTGTTTTTAGTCACAAGTACAACCTCATGGATGCTCCAGTGTGAGTGTGTGGGTAGTGGTGGATCTGACCTTTATGGCTTGAGTGTTAAAAACAAACAAAAAAATAAAACATGAGAAGGGAATAGTAGGTGAGGGTATTCCTATTTATTTATCTGTGTTTTTAACCCAAAAGGATTTCGTAAATTATTGATTTCCCCTCCTGACCTTGTTGCTCCAAGTCAAAATGAGCTTGACTCCATTTTTCAAAAAGGAAATTAATCTGGTAGGGGGTGCAAAGGCTACATAAAAACAAAATACACACAGATAATAATGCAACAGGGACAATCCATGAAAACTGTGTCTCGTTTCAAACCTGTATTACTGTTGGTGTTGAACGAGACGCTTGGTCACATGAAATCCAGTCACGTCTCCTCAGGATCATCCACTTGATTCTTCGAAGAATTCTTTGACGCAGTCAGATTCAGTTTTCTACCAATCATAAACAGAGGAGGAATAATCTGGCTTCAGGGCGTTTTTGTGGTTCAGACTCTTTGAGCTCTTTGTTCTGAAATTTCTGGTGTAATCTATTCCATTCACAACAAATTGCACAATATTTACATTACTACTAACCCTCTCGAAAGGCAAAGTCAACACCATGTCTTCTTTAACTGTTGTCAAAATTTCGTTATGCATGCAATGCAATATATGTCAGTGCTGACTGACTTTTGAGTTCTTCAGAACAAAGAGCTATTTAATTAAACAACAATCTTCCAGTCATTTCTTAAAACTCAGTTTTTCGGCTTCCCGTGTGTTTCTGTAAATGACACAGACACTATTACAAATTCACGTGACTGATTTATTCGCTGAGACAAATTGAGATACCCAGTGGGGGAAGAAGTCGTCAAATCCTTTACTAATTAAAAAAGCACCAATACAACAATGTGAAAATACTCCATTACAAGTAAAAGGCCTGCATCCTGCTGATATAATGATTCAGAAGTATTATAAGCAAAATATGCTTAAAAGTATTAGGAGTAGAATTACTGTGACTGATATATCATCATATGTGGCATTAATAGATTGTTCACGCCAATGCAGCAGTGTGTAGGTATCCGGTATATCTCCAGTTTGGTTGCCACAACACGGCTGGAAATGTCCTGATGTCTTATGAAAAAAATACCTAGTTAAATTGCTGCAAACAAGGCTGGAAATTTCCCAACATCTCCTTAAAAAGTATCCAGTTTGGTTGCCACAAACAGCTGGAAATATCTCAACATCTCATTACAAATACCCAGTTTTGCCCCGCTAAAACAGCAGGAAATGTCCCAACCTCTTATTAAGTAATACCTGGTTTGGTCCCCACAAACATGGCTGAAAATGTCCCAATGTCTCGTTGAAAATTTCTGGGTTTAATGACTACAAACATGGCTGGAAATATTCCAACGTCTCATTAATTAATATCTGGTTCAGTTCCACAGACATGGTTGGAAATGCCTCAACCTTATATAAAAAAAAATACTAGGTTTTGTTGCCACAAACATGGCTGGAAATGTCCCAACGTCTCATGAAAAATACTCAGTTTTGTTGCCACAAACACAGCTGGAAATGTCCCAACATCTCATTGCAAATACCTGGTTTTGCCCTGCAAAAACAGCAGAAAATGTCCCGACCTCTCATTACATAGTACCTGGTTTGGTCGCCACAAACACGGCTGAAAATGTCCAGATATTTTGTTGAAAATTACCTGGTTTAATCACTACAAACATGGCTGGAAATGTCCCAGCATCTCGTTAAAAAATACCCAGTTTGGTCCAACAAACATGGTTGGAAATGCCCCGACCTCATATAAAAAAATACTGGGTTTAAATGTCCTGATGTCTCTAGTCATGACAAATATGGCTGGAAATGTCCTGACATTTCATAAAAAAATACCCGGTTTGGTCGCAACAAACACCGCTAGAAATACCATGACATCTTGTTACAAATACTCTGTTTTACCCCACAAACATGGCTGGAACTGTCCAGATGTCTTGTTTAAAAACCTGCTTTTGTTTCTTGCCTATGTGTCACACCATTCACCATTCCCCTCTTTTCCTGATTAAAAACTTAGCTCATGTAATCCTAATCAGAACTACATCACTGTAGAGATGTTGATATGATACGTATAAAACATACAAATATATACTGTGGTTCATCGTGGTTTGCAGAAATGTATAATGCCAACATTTGGGGACTGGGCTGAAGATAATTAATGGAGTAGGAAGGAAGACAAAGGATTTGCCTCTCAAAATTTTAAATATAGTGGAGTAAAAGTATAATGTAGCATCAAATAGAAATACTTAAAGTAAAAGTGCCGCAAAGTTGTACTTAGTCACTTTTCACCACAGTATATATCAGTATGGATAGTGTATGAAAGACGAGAAAATGATATTCTTTAAAACCAGAAAAAAGACCTACAGTTCCTACAGCTGCTCTTTCCTCACCTCACATGCACAGCACAGGGTGTCAGCTGAGACCTGGGGTGAAAAGTTTGATAGATGGAATATAAAGATGAGAATAAACCCGCTATAATAACAAGCTCCAAAAAAAATCTTAAAACTGTAACTCCTCGCTGGATTAAAGTGATAATCCTTCATCATAATTTACATAACAGATTTACAGGGATCTGGCTCCAAATCTGATTTCCTCAGACAGTTCTCTTAATACAATAGATGAGAATGACTCAACGATGACACAGTGTTTCTATTTCAAACGTGTTATCAGACTTATCTCTAAATGGTGTTTGTTCACACATCAGTACACCGTTTATTTTGTATTTGACCAGTGTCTCCACAGGTGGCTGTGCAATCTGCTCTGTCTGAGGCAAACTGGACTGTTTTGCTTGTTTCTTTTTAAATATTTTTTCTGATTTACTTAAAGTATAAATGAGACACAACTTAGTCTTTGTGGTCATACAACACTTAATAGTTCCTTCGGGCAGTTCCTTGGTATCCAGCCAGATCTTAGTCCAGCTCACAGCTCTGTTGTCAGGTGATGATCACAAGACCCAAGGCTTAATCCTCCCCAGCTCTACAAAAGCAAGAACAGAAATTACAGCCTTTCTTAATGTGCATGTAACCAGCTGGAACACAACATGATTTGGCTCTGAGTGTTGTTTCCACAGATGTTAAAACTATCACTGAATCTAATTTGAACATACACAACAGGGGGGCCGTGGCAGACTGAGATTCCACACTCTCGTGGGGGAACTAATTGGTCGTATTACCGCTGAAAGTTGATGTACAAACTGATTTGTCGCCACTGACTGGAGGAAACAAACAGGTAAAACATGAGAAACGCTCTGGGTCTTGGTCTTCTTTGTTTGCTCGTTTGGCCTGAGCCTGCAGATGCTCAGTTTCCTCGAGTGTGCTGCACAGTTGAGGGCATTGTGTCCAAGCAGTGTTGCCCCGCTCTGGGCTCAGATCCTTCTAATGTGTGTGGCTCTCTGTCGGGGAGAGGAAGCTGCTCGACTGTTCGCGTCGACAGCAAACCCTGGGGAGGACCGTACAGGCTGAGAAACGTTGATGACAGAGAGAGGTGGCCGACCAAGTTCTTCAATCAGACTTGCAGATGCACCGGTGAGTCACAGTGTTATTAAGTAGCTCTTATGCTGAACCTTGAACAATCACCAACAACATCAACATGCTCTCTGTGTTGCAGGTAACTTTGCAGGTTACGACTGTGGTCAGTGCAAATTTGGCTGGACCGGATCAAACTGTGACCAGAGGAGAGCCCCTATTGTACGGAAGAACATCCACTCCCTGACCCCGGCAGAGCTCCAGGAGTTCCTCGACGTCCTGGAACTGTCTAAGACCACCACCCACCCAGACTATGTCATTGCCACCCAGCACTGGCTGGGACTCCTGGGACCAAATGGAACTGATCCCCAGTTTGCCAACATCTCCATCTACGACTTCTTTGTCTGGCAACATTACTACTCTGTCCGAGACACTCTCCTGGGTAAATGAGCACATTTCTTGATATAACATTATTGTAAATGGTTAGTTCATATTGTTGACTGTTCATTAAAATATAATAGGAATATCATAATAACCACCACTTATTAATATTAGCTCTGGTGATGTACGACAGATAGTCATCATATATAGGAAATCACCCTTTTCCACTGGGTAATAGCCTTTTTAGCCCTGTTTAGGATTGTTCTAAATAATATATCTATATAGTTTTAACATTAATTTGAGGTATATATAATTATAGTATTTATAATAATATGCTTCAGTATTTTTTAAAGGAATCACATTTAGAAAAGCATCAGTAATAAAAATAAGTCATTTAAGTGGAACAGTGGGTTGTTTTGATTTTTGGTGGGGTTTTTGGACTGTGACTTTAATATCATTTTCTTGGTGATATAACAAAAGTATTTTTTTTTACTCATACATGGACTCAATAGTATCAGTATTTCTTTTACATATATCAGTGTGTGATGTGCACTTTATTGCTTTGTGGTAATATAGCTCTCATCAAACATTTTGTTCCCCTGCAGGTCCTGGTCGTCCGTTCAAAGCCATTGACTTCTCACACAAAGGACCAGCGTTCATCACCTGGCACAGGTATCACCTCCTCAGCTTGGAGAGAGAGTTACAGGTATGTGCAAACAGATATCACAGTGAAACTTTCCCAGTTGATTACTTACATTAAGACAGTTATTTTTTGTATTAAAAGTTTTCTGAAATGTTATGTTTAACTATGAAAATGAAGCATTGTGTAATTAAATATGCACTGACTTGGATGAATTTCCATAACAGAAATCTAAACATAAAGACAGGTTCAAAATTCTTGTTTCGGTTTGTTGACATATTTAAGTCAATGGTTTTTAAAGAGGGGATTTGGGATATCTATTTATCACTTCATAAATCAGAAAATACTGTCAACAGCCATTAAAATAAATTTAAAAAAAAAGTTTTTTAGGAATACAACGTTATATAAATCAGGCTATGAATGATATATGAACCACTTAGGTAAAACCATCAGAATATGGATAGGAATAAAACTGGAAAGTCTGGTGCATGTAAATGCTGATGAAGTTGCGATTTTTGGTTCTAAGTATATGAAGAAAAGCTTATTTTTAGCTTTTTAAATTATATGTTGTAAAATTCCATACACTTTTAGGCCAAAAATAAGCCACTTCAGATAAAGGGGGTAAAATTTTAAGTAATGGATGTCACTAAAAACATCCCCCAGATTTTTAGTATAACAAGTTTTCTAAACTTTTATGTTTAAATATACAAATGAGGAATTATCTGATGAATTGTGTGTTTTTTGCATACATTTCCATAACAGAAATCTGAATTTAAATAAACTCATAAATGTGTATTTTGGATCTTTTCTTTACACTAGTCGAAAGAAGATGGTATGAAAGCAAAATAGCCCAAATTTTCAAAACTGAGCAGCACATTTAGATCTATGCTCTTCTCTTAAACTCATGTTTTTGATGTTTGTTTTTTGGCATAACTGAATGGGATCAATGAAAGTGCAAGGGATTATTTCTGATTAAACCAAATAACTGGAAATACAGAAGTTGACTCTTGTCACTGTGAAACCTCATATTTGTCATGAAGGGTGATCAGCTTTTCATTGTTTTATATATAATATTTGCTCATCATAAATTGAGCTATTGCTAAATACATCAGTGTCTAATACCTTGGAGGTTCTTTGCAGACCACAGCTACTTAAAAACCCTCTACAAATTGTTGCATTTCCTACACAATTTTTCCATCCAGTTTATCAATCAGTCACATTTTTGTGTTGACGTTCTAAGAAGCACAAATACATAGAATAACCTTCATGAAATAAACCTTATTTATATCACGTACAGGAGTTTTCTAATGTCACACTGTCCTTCGAGGAACAAAAACTTAAAGGGAACACAAGATATTTATAATTCATGTTATACTTATGAATGTCAAAGACTTATAAGATGCAGAGAATTGGTCCAAAGTTTGAGAGACAGGAAAGCTCAGGGAGGAGAAATCCTAGACCTGATCCAAACTGAAGTCACAGCGTAGCAATCAGAATTTGTTTATTTGCTGTCAAATGTGTTGATGTTGATGACCAAAATACATTTTTTTATTAATAATGTAATATTAGTAAAATATGTGTGTTTCCTTGCAGAGACTGACCGGCAATGAGAACTTTGCAATCCCTTACTGGAACTTTGCCACAGGTCAAAGTGAGTGTGACGTGTGTACCGACTCTCTGCTGGGAGGCCGAAACCCCGACAACCCGTCCCTCATCAGCAACCAGTCCAGATTCTCCAGATGGGGGGTGGTATGTAACAGGTCAGCACAAGATATGGATGGGAGGGGACTTCATTATAATTGGTTGGACTGTGATGAAAAAAACCCATTGTGGGGGCAAATTAATATGTGTTTTGATTGGTTGAACTAGTGAAACATGTTAGTATTTTTCTCTTCCAGTTTGGACGAGTACAATCGCCTGGTGACTCTTTGCAATGGCACCGGTGAGGGTCCCATTCAGAGAGGGATAATGGATGGAGGTAACATGTCTCTGCCTACCATGAATGACGTCAGAAGCTGCCTGGGACTCAGGAACTTCGACAGCCCTCCGTACTTCACCAACTCCTCCTTTAGTTTCAGGTACAACTCTCTTGTTTATCATCAATAATAATTTTAAATGTTCACCTGCAATTCGCTCTGACTGAAGTGGTCAGAAATTATTTACATACTTTTTTCTACTAATTAAAAAAAAACAACAACAACAATGTATTCAAGACATTTCTGGGCGTGTACCCCCACAGCGCTCAGGTGAGATTGAGGCTTTTTAAAAAGGTAGCAACCAAACCATGAGCACACGCATCCAAGAGGAAGTTAAAAAAATTGTGGACATAGCGCCAAAAAACGCATAGCCAGTTGTAACGTCAAATGAAAATGCTCACTCCAAAATCAGATTTAATCTGGGGTTGGCTTTTACTTTTATTTTCCAAGCAGCAACCTCTGTAGCGGGAAAATAAAGCCAACACGAAAGTGCAGAAAACTGCAGTTCCTCGAATGTCCACTTGAGGCTGGCTCCAGAAGCCGGTCAAACCCCATAGACCCCCGTGTTAAATGCCCCACTTTACAGCAGAAATAAACATGTTTACAGCCTGGTACAGTTTTGGTCTCAATAGCTAATTTCCCTCTTCATGATAAATGATAGATGTACAAGGGGTGAAGGGGTGAAACTCAACTTTTTACATTTTACACATGCTGTGATTGGCATGATTGACAGCTGCATTACATACTAGTATGGGTATTATACCAAACTTGAGGGTTCAAAATAGTTATCTACAAACCAATCGCTGATGCATCGTGGCTATATAATCTATGATTTGCATATAGTAAATCAACAATTCCTGCATACTGTACCTTGAACTTTAGAGACTTTAGAGCACTTGGAGCAAAACTATTGCTTAACAGACTTTGTGCTGTGTGACCAACAGAAATGCTCTTGAAGGGTACGAAAAACCAGATGGAGAACTGGATGAATCGGTCAACAACCTCCACAACCTTGTCCACTCTCTGCTCAATGGAACCAGCTCTCTGTCCCACTCTGCTGCCAACGACCCGATCTTCCTGGTCAGACTCTGATTTCATGGTTTACCCTGAAATTATACAGCTGGTGTCTTTAAACTCACAGTGATTTTTCCTTTTTTTTTTTTTAATATCGCAGTTGCTCCATGCTTTCACTGATGCCATTTTTGACGAGTGGATGAGAAGGTTCATTCCATCCAACGCCACCTTCCCAGATGAGATGGCCCCCATTGGTCACAACAGGGACTACAACATGGTTCCTTTCTTCCCTCCGATCACCAACGAGGAGATATATCTTCCAGCTGATCAGCTGGGATATTCCTACTCCATTGCCCTGGATGGTGAGCAAGTGTTAAAATAATTATCTTAAAGGAATACTTCATCAAACAACCATTTGTACATTAGTAAATCATGCCCTGTTACCTTTAACGCCTCGATTCCACTTACATACATGTACAGAGACGAGGCAACCGGAAGTCCATTCATTCCTATGGGAATATCTGTGATATCTGATGTGCCTGTGAAAGTCCTCCCCTCTGTGTTAGCTTAGCTAATAGGCTGCTAACTGGCTAATGGGCTATTTCCTTCAATTCAGTTACCTGTGTTGATTGTCAAGTGAGTTTGTGTAATGAAAAATAACTTGTTTATCTAGTCTGAACACATTGTGAATCTGAGTAATTTTATCCTGCTAAAATATGGTTATACATTATATACAGTCAGATCGTCATTATGACTCGTTCAGCCATTCATACGTCTTTTTAATTAAATGCCGCATACGTGGCAGGTCATGTTATTGTCCTGGTAATGTTCCAAGCGCATTTTCCAAACTACTGGATGGCAAAAAAATAGCTAAAATTAGCCTCTCCCCCATGGCTACAGATAGTTTCTATCAGGTTTCTAGCCATCCGTAAAGAAATGCACTTCCTTGCGTTGGACACTAGAGGCATCATCCGTATATTTACTGATCTACAGACACTCGTCACATACATAAAGTGGATATGAGGCGTAGGTCATGAAGAAACTTTTGTTTTCCTGCTCCATGGATAACGGCAAACATATTACTTTCGGGACTGATTGGGGATCCCGTTCAACAACAGCAAAATTAAATCAAAACATCAGTTTACAAAATCTCACACAACAGCAGAAACCAAGTCTCTTTTATCCGGTCGTATGCTCAGTGCTTCCCAAACACATGCATTTTTGCAATACCTCAGTATTGGAATCTGGCTTTGAAGAGAGCATAGATAAGTTTCACTTTTAGTTCAGTTTTAAATAGTAAGGTTTTAGCAAAAATGCATGTGTTTAAGAGGTGCTTAGCATATGACTGGATAAATGACACTTGGATTATACTGAAGGAAAGTTTTCTTCATGAATTCAAGGCAACACTGCATGACTAACTGACATACAGATGGACATTTTGTGGGTGAAATATTCCTTTGAGGAATGGCTTGACATATTTGGAATAAGCTTACCTTCTCCCACAATGTTAGATGAGAAAACTGTTTCTGCTGTCATGTGTGCACAGTAAACAAGCTAGGTTAGCTGATATTCGCATAAAGACTAGAAACAGCTAGCCTGGCTGACTTAAGGTAACAAATCTGCATGGCGGCACCACTAAGGTTCTCCTACTGAAGTGGAAACAGACAACTTTTCAACTTTGCCCCCCCTCTAGCGTTTCCAAGTTTTAGTATTTTTGGCGCTGTTGTTGCAAAGAAATCGAATCACTTTCCGTTTTCCTCAGAGCCTAACTATCACAGTTTGCAAAGATACTTTGGTTGTTTCACCGTCTGCCATTTCTACTACTGGGAATAGTACTGCAAAGAACTTTCACTGATACCTTTAGTAAATTGGGATATCTGCTGATAACAGGGAAAACAAAAGCACTGTCCTCTTCCTGTTTTGGTTACGCACTGGTTGACACACATTTATTTGTGCAAAAAAATCGAACCCTCATTTTCCCGGGAGATCGTAGCCAATGGCAGACAGATTCCATAATGGAAGTGCAGCTTATAGGGAACCAGTCTAGACGTTGATGGTGCCATTATTCTATACTTATTACATTGCGCAATCAATATTTGCTTCATAAACTTGAGTATTTCAACCTTAATAAGTCTAATCTACTTTAATCTCTATGTCTAATCTACATTTTAATCCATTCAACAAAATATCGAACTATTTTTCAGATAAACCATAGTAATCTTTGAAGTTCATTGAGCTCTTGAGAGCAAAGAAAAAAGTCTATTTTTGAGACGGCTGATGAAGTAGGGCAGAAACTCAAGTGTTTCCGTTGTTCTTATTCTTTATCTTTAGAGTACATGCTTGCTAATGGCATCATCCTCTACTGTTAAAGTTGCTATAGATAACAACAGTAAGAGCTGTAAAGTTAGTTATGAAGTCAGATATGTCAGCTGAGTAATGTTGAGTCACTGATGTTGATCCACAGCCTCATCAAACCCTCATTTTAAATAAGACACATAATGACTGACACTTACATATTGTTTTTTTCCGCCACAGAAAGGTTTCTATGAATATCTCTACCTGTGCTTGATCTTTACAGACGCAGATGGAGGGCCAGCTGTGTTTGTGCTGGGCTCCACTCTGGGGGGAGTCTTCATCGGTCTCCTGGTGCTTCTCCTTATCTTTGTGCTCTACCTGCGTCAGCGGAGAAACAGAGGCTTTGAACCTCTGATAAAAGCAGACTTCACAAATAGAAAGTACACAGAGGAAGCCTAGATTTCCCCTGTTGTTCTGAAACGCACTTCAATACTTATACATACCTAAGAGAGATGAAGCAGCCAATCACCGATGTTCTGTGCGCCCTACTGTGATGCGAGAGGAACATTTTAATCCTGCCCATGAACTACACTTGTACTTTTTGGATGTCAAATCTAACGTCATATAAGCCCAATTACTTGAATCATGTAACATCCAACTGAAAAATATGAATACAACTTAAAATGAATGTACACTTTAACTGGATTGGTAACGTTTGCTTTAGTGAGCCCATTGCCGTCACTGCCTTTTATTATAATGTACCTTTCTTAATTTCTCTGCCACCACAAATACAAATCTATTGGAATGTTTTTAATAAATATTTATTCTCAAGAACAGTAACAAAACACAAATGCAATCATTGCAATTGCACCGGAAAACAATAAGGCATATTTGCTCAACTAGTTCTTCTTCCCCTCTCAGTTTGAAATCAGATTCAAACTCCAGACAAACTTATTAGTATTCGACTTCATACAGAAATACATTGATCGTAAAAAGTGTTGACTTATAGCGTTTCCTGCTAATTATATTTTTCAGATCATTTGTCTGACCAGACATCCATTTTCAATATTTTATTGCAAAAATATTACCATTAAAAGTTCAATGATACAAAACATAAAAAGGGCATCCTGTAAGATCGATATTCATAATAAAGAATCCTTTTAAATGACACATTTGCCATATTTTCTCTATAGTTTTGTTCTTGCAGTGTGGATGCAAACGCTGACTTAAAATGCAATAAAGAAAAAGCTCAACAAATATTCACTGATATACTGCGAAGGGCATGACACTGGCTAATTCCTTGGATATGTAAGCTTAGCTGGCTTGGTGGTTATGGAGCTGACGGGCTCTCAGAGAACAGTGGACGTACATACAGGCTGGTTTTGTCCGCCCCCCTCAGCAGTGCCAGGCCTCTCACATTCTCTGTAAGTACGCTCTACTGAGGAGCTTCACTGAAGCATTCAGGCCTGTCCGGTCTCCACAGATTCTCATTTCACAGGTGACTGTGGTCGGCTTCAAGCCTGTCTGTGCTGCAGACATAACCATTCAAGCTTTACAGATAAATTTAGGGGCCCTTTCTTTGCATTTCCAGTAACCACTGTGTGCTGTTTGCTACTTCTTCTCTTAATAATTCCCTCACCTTTTAAATAACTGTGGTAATACATTTTCATTTAACTTTTTACTACTGTCTGACAGTATTTCAGTATTGTAGCATTTTAAATACTACAATGCACATTTAAATCACTATTTATCCAAAACTGTGAAAGCAGTTACAGGATAAGCTTTGGCTGTTCAATCACATATGCAAAAGTGGCACCTTTTTTTTTTGTTGCTGCACATATAAATCCAGAATTCCTAGAACTTCTAAAAACGTGTAATATTTGAGGAAGTACTTGTAGACTAGTCTGAGGATTCAGAAGAAAACAGCACCTTCTCTGTGTGTCAATAATTGCTCCATATTAATTCAGTCCAGGCTGTCTGCTCCTGAAGCCAAGCCTGAGAAACCAGCATGATATGAGAGTATTTTGCAGATAATAAATTTGTTGCAAGGCAAATGAGTATATAAAAAATGTCAGTCTTATCCCTTTTGACAAAATGCGAGTTTTAGCACAAGGCGGCTGTCGAACAGAGCAGATCCATGACCAACCCATGATATACTTAACCTACAATCTCGCCAGACATCATGGTTGAAATTGCGGTCAAACATAAGATGAAGCGACATGACGAAGTGGCTGCATCTGATCCAAAAACAAAGATGGATTTATGATGGCTTTGATGAATATCAACACAAGTCAATGATTGGCACATGAGTTAATGGCAATGGAACACGGATTCAATTAAAATTTAAGATTAAAAGCACGTGTTCCTGGATGTTATTTATTTCAAAATATAATGTTAAACATATATTCAACTTGTTGTGCCTCTTTTAGGTGCATCAAATAACCACATTCTCAACATTTCTTCAACACACAAACAAATTTTGCATAAAAAAATCAAAACAATCAAAGTGCGTGTTATATTTTTCCACATGGAGACCTACATTAATACCTGCCATATGTGCAAGAAATCTCTGAAGCAGAGTTTGTTGGGTCGGCATCAGCGTTAGATGGTGAAGTGATGCCACAGAATGTCAAGTCTAAGGATGGCACTGCACGATCTTTGGGAAAGTGGGAAATCATGATGCATGACTGCTCTCTTTTTCAGAGCAGACTCCTCCAGCCTCCAGGCTGGCAGCCCGAATACTGTCTGCTTGACTGTAGCTCCAATCTGCCTGAATACAAAAACTGCAAAAAAAAAAAGAAAAAAAAGAAAAAGAACAGAAAGAAAAAAAAACCCTGCTGTCCATGTTTAGCCGGTTCCTCCAGCATTATCTCCATTGTCGGTGGAGTGCCAGGGCTGAGAGGGCCAGAATGGTTGGCAGGGCTACAGAGGGTGCACGGAGCGGGGCAGAGTCATCCACAGGCCCGCTCCGGTCGGCTTCCACCATCGGGGCTTCGGTGGCAGCACCGTCCATGTCTGTAGGGCAGACTTCTGTGCAGCCGCTGCCACTGCCTGAGCCGCTGCCTTCATCACCTGCAACACCGTAACAAAACCCAGCCAGACTGAGCACATCACTGAAAATGTAAGCTTAACAATCCAACCAGATTTTACAATCCCAAGTTAAAAGTTAACTTTCTTATTTTTAAACCTAGACCCCATTTCCCCGTGTGTGTGTGTCAAAGTGACTAATGGAGATAACAATTTTTGAAAGTGGTCCAGTATTGAGCGAGAGCACTGCAGCCAACATCAGCAAAACAGGCTGCAATGAAACCGCTCGAGGCATTTGTGCACTGTCAATTTACGTCCATTAAAAGTGCTTTTTTTTGCCACTGATAGGCTCAGATTGTTATTGCAAGTGTAGGACACTACAGAGATTTTTGAATTAAAGAGTCCTTTTCTGTTTAACCATAAACAGCCCGAAATTGCCATTTACAAACCCAGACTCTATTTAAATAAACAGTAATTTTAGGGTGTATAGATCTAGCACATTTTCACATCCAGCTGGGTGAATTAAGGGATTATTTCAACAAACCAGCGTGGCTGATTGTTGGAACTGTGGAAGGTGAACCGAGATGGTTTTTGTGAGGGTTTTTTTTTTGTTTGTTTCTGTTGACTTTGAATAAAGTGTGTTTTACAATGATACAATTATCATTTACTTAAATGGAGTCTGGTGGGTTTGGTAAGAGCTTTTACTTCGGTTGATACGTGGCTGGTCACCGTTTTAGTTTAACAGTGCCCAGTGGTGTCAGGGGGAAACTAGCTGGGATGAGTATGAAAGTTATGGCGGTGAAAGTCCAAGTATGGCAGGTGGGAGGGGTGTTGGATAGGTCCAGCAACCACTGACATTCACCCGGGAGGGCGGTGTCCGCTTCCCATAAGATTGTAAAGCCAACTACATGCTTTTGTTGCCTAAACCTAAACAAGTGTGCATGATGGCAAAATGTTTGTTGTTGAGGGAAAAAAAAAAGTCAATTCACCGCGTTGTACCGATGTAGTACGTTTATTTTGAAAGAGAAACGGTAAATTTCCTGTGAAAACGGAAGTGTATTTTGACACAGTGTCCCAGAACGTCAACAACCAACGCACCCAGGGTACTTTTCACATCGTATCCGGACATTGGAAGACCTCTGTAAGGATGCTTTCCATATTATGCCACAATAGCAATCTAGAAAAACTGACTTTTTGTGGATGTAAATTGATGGTGCACAATTGCCCATTTATGTTACATGCATCACTGCGGTCTGTTTTGCCGTCTGCAGCGTTTTCTTTCAACACTGGACCAGCTTCAGAAACTGTTGTCTCCATTAGTCAATTAGACACAAAAGCATGTGAAATTAGGGTTCAGGTTGAAAAATACCAGAGTTACCCCTTGCAAGCATTTTTATATTAATGGTGGATCAAAAAATGATGTGTATGTATACAGGTGTCCTTAATAATGATGAACCTACAAAGAATTATCACCCAAGTTTGCAGATCCCTTCAGCTCTATGGAGCATTTTAGTGTCTTTTAGCGAATTGTTTTGGTTTTACTCGCATCAATCTCTAGTCTGGAAATCCAGACTCAAATCTAGAAAGATTTTGAGTCTGGCCCTCACCGATACACCCTTCCTACCCAAGGGGTGGCACTAACTGAGACATTTCAAATGGCGCTGCACGCAATTAGGTAGCACGATGGCCAATCAGAGCAAAAAACAAGATGACGTATTCATTGCACTAAGCCCCATTTGTTTGCCTACCAGTGGGGCTAACTGATATATTATGCTTTTGCCGTA
Source organism: Epinephelus moara (assembly GCF_006386435.1). Lineage (NCBI taxonomy): Eukaryota > Metazoa > Chordata > Actinopteri > Perciformes > Serranidae > Epinephelus > Epinephelus moara. Next base: position 20,423,672 of record NC_065512.1, on the reverse strand, counting down.
TCCCGTCGGCAAAACAGCAAAAACATCCTTCCTAGAAACAAAGGCTTCTAGGGCAGTCTTCTGTTCCTGTCTCAAGGAAAAAGATAAGTGTCGTTGGCTTAGCGTTTCTTCCAAAGCTAAACTGAATGGACGCGGTCCTTCGGCAGCTGCCATCTTGGCTGTTTACTTTTCAACTCCTACGGCGCAGCGCTGTCCTCATCATGTTACGCCCGCCTGACTGATCTGATTGGTCCGATAGGCAATTCAGCGGGCTCTGCTCGTCAGGGCCAGATCCCCGTGCAGTGCAAATTAGAATTTGCTAGGGACGGGGCATCTGGATTTCAAGGTTAATTAATCTCATCATTTATGATCATTCTCATCATTAGCGTCATTTATGGACGCAACCCCGATGAACAAGCGGTGCACTATCTACCCAGCGTCAAGCAGCAGGCAGAAAAAGTTAGCAACAAGCTGGTGAACATATTGGAGCATTCAGACAGATATTTGTCTCAAGAGGTGGTGGAGACCCAACACAGAGCTAAAAGGAGAGTATTGGACTTCATCAACTCAGCACAAATTCCAAATTGTTGCTAATGCTGTTCTGCTAACAAGCTCACCATATCAACTCCAAAGGTAATAATACAGTATGTCAGTGTTTTGTTCACAGCTTGTTTCTGATGCCCCCAAGTAGCTAAAAAAAAAAATCAATGAATGGAGTTTCAACTATAAAATGACATATACAATATCAGTCTGTATTTGTTTGTGACTCAGTGCTCTCTGCAAATCCCAGTATGACTGTTGAAACAAATCTTTTCCCTGTGATGGATGGGCTTTTTTTGCAGTGAATTTAAATGAAGGAGAATTCTGCACATCCAATACGCTGCCTCCAAATCTTTCCATAACTGTCTTCATCAGAGTTTCACCGCCTGCGTTAGTTATTTGCTCCTTCAGTGCCTCTTGTGGCTTTACTGATGCTGATTACCTCCGCCTCAAGATTGGGTAGTATTTCAAAGTAGACAGCTTATCAAGATGAGCGACAAGTTGGAGCACAGACTTAACCAACCTGGGTGGAGCGGGCAAAGACTAAAAATACATTTCCTGCCTTAAGACAAAAACAAGCAGCTTGTCAGTTTGTGCATGGAGAAAAGGCAAATTGCTTACTTGAGTCTTGAAAGTAGATATCATTGCCGTTGTAAGCATTTTTCAGTTTGTTGGTCATCACTCTCAGAGCCATGATCTGCTGGCGGATGAAGGTGTCTGGGCGAGTGATGTCCACGACCACCTCTGGGTTATTCACCTGGTTGGTCAGTCCATCCTTTTGGACTTCAGGGAAGTACCTTTAGGTTAGAGATACAACAAATACAATACACTTGATGTCTTATCTTTGACAAGAAACTTGTTAAACATACAAAATGTTATTTTCTGCCATTAGGGTCTCTTAATCTAAGCAAAAATAAAAGACGTAGCAATGCTGTTATTGCAGTCAGTTTCTCGTTGTTAGGACTCCTTCAGGTTTATTGTTCCAGAGCCGAATTTGCAGCAAACACACGGACCTGGTGATTTAAATCAGTAAAAACACTGGAGAAAGCATATTTATGTTTCTCCGATGCTGTTCAGCTTGTTGTGGAGGCGGTGCGAGCCCTCTACCTGCTAATGTATGCTCATCTTTTTTCTCTGACAACTTAAGATCCAAGTGTTCAGGAGCTTTTTGCCAGGAGCTGAATTATCACAGAGGTCTCCTCCTTTACAAAACAAACAAATCCTGTGATTTAAACCGGTAAAAACACTGAATAAAGCAGTTTCTTGTTAAAAATGAGTGTTTCTCTAGCCCTGTTTGGAACGGGAGGGGCTGGAGCCAGGTTGCGCTAATGTTGGGTCAACTTGTTTCTTTGGTAATTTAACATTTAGCCTAAAATCCCAGTATTTTTAGAGCTTTTTGTAGGCAGTTACAACCCTGATGCATCCATATGCAAAGGGGATATGACGCCAAATCAAACAAACCATGTTCTTGATTAAAATGACAGATTTCTCTGGGTTTAAAAATGGTTTGAAACATATGGAATATATATAGAGATATAACCAAGTTAAATTTAAGACTTTTTAAGACCTTTTTAATACCACCTTATATGGAATTTAAGACCAAATCTGCAATGGAAACACACATTATATAGCCTATATATATGTGTGTGTGTGTGTGTGTATATGTGTGTGACACACATGTGTTTCCAAGTCAACACGCTGATGTCAGTCCAAAATGAACAGTAAGGAAAAATGACAACATTTAGGTGAGTTTAAGTTTAATTTGTTTAATGTAAAAAGAAAACAAAACCATATCGCTGTCCTAAATACTATTCATTATTGCAATTATTTAGTTTGTCCAATGATTGCAAACGCTCACTGGATCTGTCAGGCTGGAGAATTTTTTGTGGTAATGTGCCCGAAAATGTTTAAGAACCATTGAATCTGAATTTAAAACATTTCAAGACTTTTTAAGGACCTGTAGACACCCTGTGTATATTACGTTTTTAAAAAGGAGAAAGAATCCACTGAACACTCCAGACAAACTTATTAAAGACTCTGAGCTCTCTGAATTCTCATAATCTGAAGTCTTTAAGAATGATCAGAGAAAAGCTGAGGGTAGACTGAGGACAAGATGTTTTGTTGTCTTAAACTATGCGTCTAATCCTCATACAGCACTTGAGAATAGCTCTTTGAGGTTGTAATGTTTGCAAAACTTGACCCAATCATGTGGGGTAACGTTCTGACACACTTGGGAGACATTTCTCTGGGGAAAACATGTCAGCTGCCCGCATTCCTGTCTGATAAATAAGCAGCAGGCCATCATGTGAGGGCATTCCACACAACAGCATTTGTTTCCCATAAGCCCAGGTCACTGTGGGTGATATACACCTCTGAAATCTTGGAAACATTTCCACTGGTGATAGTTTTTTGTTCACAGAAAATAGCAGCAGCTTCCAGATCCAATATCAATACGCAGGGTTAAATGATCAGCTTTAAGCTTTATTCAAAGAATTTAAAATGTGAATGCTGAGTGAACGTCTTTTGATCGTACCGTTGATGTCATGAATGAAAGGAGCAGAAATCAATTCACTGTGACCTCAGCCATGGCTGCGGGCATTTGGAGCGCTTACGCAAATATTTTCCTTGAAAGTGAAATCAGAACCGGGGTGCACCATGCTGGTTGCACATTTTAAATAAGAATAAAAACACAGTTTCATAAAATAACACTGACAAAAATGCAAAAAGCCTTTTAAGAAGCAAATTATAACATACACTAAAGAGAGAATCCAACGCAGAATGATCAGCTTCCTATTTGTTTAGTTGATGAATAACAGGCCAAGTATGCCACGCTCTTGTGCAGCTTAGTTTAAATCTGTGAAAGTAAATAATCTGGCTCTTAATTCCAGGATTAGACTGATTAACAAAGCTGAACAGACTTTGGACTTCTCAGCAACCTTTTGTATTAGTCTGTATTCGCCCCCGGGCCCTGGTGCACTTACCTGCCCTTGGTGTGTCCATTCCAGCACTCCTCATCGCTGGCATTTCCAGCGGTCACTCTGTCCTCCACACACATCGCCTCGGGCAGGTTGGACCAAAATTTCTTTGACAGCTTCAGTTTTTCTTTTATGTCGACCACCTAAGCAAAGACAGGGGTCGTTACAATACGGGGAAACAAAGTCTGTGTTCCAGTGTAGTTGCAGCAGCTGGAAATATAAAAAAGAAACACACACATTTGTACACAATCTGTTTAATAAGACATTATTTATCCCAAGCATGAACATAAGTAAAAAAGATAGCACAGAGTGTGACTGATGCCTTTTCTTTAACAAGTTGCTGACAACCCTCCCACACACCCTCACTCCTTTATTTACGCTGTAGCCCTCAAAGCATTACAACAATATTCCTAATTACCATATATCCTTGCAAACGCATCTGAGAGAAAATACACGCACTGAAAGATAACCTTGAAGTTTCTGATAGATGACAAACGTTAGGTATGAATCTCGCATTTGTGTCGACTTAACCAACTGAGCTTTAGTCTTTTTAAAAGTCATCTCATTTGTGAACTCATTATAAAACTGCCCCACTGTCACTTATTACCACATCTTATCAAAGGGATTATAAATCTTGGGATTTAACCCTGAGACATCTTAACTGTCTCTGACTCCCCAAAAAAATGATTTGGGTTTAATTTTCCCTCCGCATCAACTATCGAATGTTTGCATCATGAAAAGTAAGACCATGCAGGCTCGCAGCAATAATTTCAGCTTGAATGTCAGACTTAAATGCTCCTTTGCATCCCGGCCATGTGACACAGTCAGATATCGTTTCCTGACTTGAGCCTGTTGAACTCCAATCTTTCATCAAACACAGAATTTGACATATTTCAGTGAAGCTGAGGGAAAGCCTGATAGCAGCAGGTTGGCCCCATTATCTTTTTCCGTCTGACTTGCTGTTGGCTTACGTGAAATTGTAGTGAACCTGAGCAGAACATGAAAGGTGCTGTACTGACTGTGTGACGCTGCTGTAGGCCCCGACTCTGCTTTTGATGTGTTAATCCTGTCACACTGATGCCAAAGCACTTCAGCAGCTCTGATACTGCCCAGAGGGTCAAGGCTGCACTCAATGCAAGAGATTGACTGGCAATGTTTGACTAAACCTCGCACATTAAGTTTAGTTTAACAAGTGAGAGATTCGCAGTATTTCTCGGGATCTGCTGGCAAAACCAGGACCTGTGAAAAGTGTGAATTAAACTGGGAATGACAAACTCACCTTTAGGTAATGCAAATATTTAATTAGCACCTCCACTAAACGCAGCACTGCCATGTTTAATGTGGCTAAAAATAGATGAACAGTTCCCTTGATTAATGGGCTGAGATGGCAAACAGTGGCTTAATTATCACATTTCACAATATCCTATAATATCCTACATAAAGCTGTACTCAGAGTGACTGAACACTTAAGGTCTCCTATTGCAACGAACCACAACACATAGTCTTAGCAGTTGTATAAAACTCCCAATTGAGACGGATAACTGAAAGAAATCCACTGAGATCTAAATAAAAGTACTTGAAAAAACCTCAAAAGTCCAGTGCTTAAAGGAGAAGAGTTTAAAAAGAAGAGAGAAAGCTGAGCCCTTTCTCACAATAATAAATATGCCTCTGGGAAAAGTCTGCCTCTCACTTCATTGCGCATTGCCCATGAATAAATAATACGACTGCAACAAGCAGCCCTGGCATGCAACCAGCTGCAGTGCTCACTAGATGGCACTATGTCTTTGAGGAATGGGCGACACATGAAAGCAACCAAAAAGGGGAAACACAGAGGGAACCAAAGTGAGAAAATACATTTCAAATTGAACCCAATTATGTTTACTAATGATGTTTCTTTCACGTCAAACGTCACATTTACATGAATCTGCATGTTGTCTAATGTGAAGACTTCACTTGCCATGGCAACAGACGCAATTAGGAAGGCTAATGAAAGGCTTGCCTCCACACAAATCTACAGTATTAACAGGGAAACAGTGTCCACATTATCAACCTGGTACGGTGATGGTATGTGGGGAAGGAGAGAGCAAGTGTGTGTGGAGCAGCCGTCCTCATTATAATCAGCCTGCCTATTACTGACAGGGTTGATATTCTCATTAAAAATCACAATGAAGATCACAGGCAAAACAGCCCCCCTGTTCCCCTCACGTCAGGATATTACAGTGTATTTGTTTTCAGTGACAACGGAACAGATGACTATTATCATCAAGTGTGATAGCTATCTCAATTCATGGTGACATTAAAGGTGTTATTAGTGTGTGATACCTATGGTTCTCTAATAAGGGCTGACAAGGCAGTTGATAGAAACACTTACGCACTGGATGTGCGAGCCATGATCATATGTATTATAATTTTCCCCTTCAAAGGACCTCATGAGCTTGTGAACTTCATTAGTAAAATATTAAAACACTGCCAACGTACAGTATGCATCTTAAGGTATTAGAAGTGCTGGGGAAAGACTTCTTTATGCATAACCTGCGCAGATGTTTTCCACTGAATTTGCTCTTATACTGATAGAGTGATGTTTTAAATATGACACATACCCATATTTCCACACACACACTCCTGCTTAGCACATAAATGTGCTTATCGCTGTCAAGTGAAAAAACATGAGTCTCCAAATTTGGTAATTTTGAATTTTCTGAAAAACTGAGGGATTTGGTTTCCTGTCATGCTTTGATATAAACTCTCATATTTCTTGTTTGACAGAAAATGGGGGAAATGCATTAGGTTTACTGGAACAAACAAAGAACACTGACACAAATATTCACCTACATTAGCTGCACTATTGCTTCATATGATGTACATTATTACTTTTCATTATTATACATGTAATATATTACATCAACACTTTTGACAGCCACTAAACAAGTTCTGATTGCTATACTGTAACTTCAGTTTGGATCTAGTCTAGGATTTCTCTTCCCTGAGCTTTCCTGTCTCTCGCTTTCATTTTTCAAACTTTGGACCAATTCTGTGCGTCTTATAAGTCTTTGACAGTCATAAGTATTGCATAGATTATAAATATCTTGTGTTCCCTTTAAGTGTTTCCTCTTGGAAGGACAGTATGACATTAGAAAACTCTTGTACGTGATATAAGCAAGATTTACTTGAAGGTTATTCTCTGGTATGTACAGTATTTGTGCCTTTTAGAATTCATTCATTCTTTCCTGTTATCCTGTTAAGGGTCACAAGGGGGCTGGAGCCTATCCCAGCTGACACTGGATGAGAGGCAGGGTACACCCTGGACAGGTCGCCAGACGATCACAGGGCTGACACATAGAGACAGACAACCATTCACACTCACATTCACACATATGGACAATTTAGAGTCACCAATTAACCTGCATGTCTTTGGACTGTGGGAGGAAGCCGGAGTACCCTTAGTCTCTTACACAGACGCCGATGATGTCAGCACGCTGGCTGAGGTAAGGGAGGCTGGTCACGCGAGACTGATCACGGAGAGAACATGCAGACTCTGCACAGAAGGGCTTGTTATATCATATTCAATATGACGTTGATTATCAGGTGCAGTCTGCTTTTTCCACCATTTTAGTTCATTTTTTGTAACTCTTACAATTATCTTACTCCTACTGTTACTCTATTAGGCACTGGTTTTGCTTTTGCTCCTTGAAAACACTTCTTATCTAGTATATTTTGCCAGATATTTAATGCTCTGTTGTTTCTAAAACTGGGCCCAGTGAGTGACCCTGACCCAGGGAACCAACTGGTTGTTCTGGTTGTGAACATTAAATTGTGGCTACTGTACTTAGTGTTACTGTAATTTGAAGCTTTCTTTGGAACAAGAATTTCCTTAGGGATAAATAAAGTTGTATTGAACTGAATTGAATTGTTTAAAAATAAAAATATTGGCAATATTTAATTTTAATGACAAGTACTGTATTTTGCATTACAAATTGTAAAGAGTAACTTCCACGTTACAGTTGTAGTTTTGATATTATATTTTACTTGTGAGAGTATGAAGGCGATAAAGATTGTTTTTTTTTAAGATAATTTTTGGGGAATTTTTAACCTTTAATGGATAGGACAGACAAGTGTGAAAGGGGGAGAGAGAGAGGGAGTGACATGCAGCGAAGGGCCACAGGCTGGAGTCGAACCCGGGTCGCTGCAGCAACAGCCTTGTACATGGGACGCCTGCTCTACCACTAAGCCACCAGCACCCCTGAAGGTGATAAAGATTAAAGTGATTAAAAAATAGATAACACTTTCTATGAATGTCATGTTTTTAATGCATTATAAGACCATTCACGAGACATAATGCATTCATAGGCTTTATAAAACTCATTCATTTTCCGTAACCGCTTAACCTGTTAGGCCGGAGGAAACCCACGCTGACATGAGGAGAACATGCAAACTCTGCACAGAAGGGCTCCCCCACACTGGGTTCGGACCAGGAACCCTCTTTAGTGAAATGAAAACTTTGAACAGGGTTTACAGAGTATCATAAGTGGTGGATATATTGTATCATACGTTCAGAATTTTTCCAAAACATACAATTCACATTTTCATTAAACTGACAATAACACCATCACACTAAACACTGTAGCCAATAGCAGAGAGACTGAGGTCGTACTGGGAAACCTCCAAGGTCAGGTGTGCAAAAGAGAGTGAAGCAGTGTGCTATTGTAAGTGAGCATGTGAGCTCAGCCAAGCTACACATGGTAAAGATAAATTAAAAAATAACTCTTTCAACCCAAAATCAGTGCAGTCACAGTTTAGGCTTTTATCCAGCAGCGAGGAAAGGCTGTAAACTTCACTTTTTAACAATTATAAACCGAATATTACCTCAAGTCATTCAACCGACAACCAATAACATGAAATCTATGTTTTCTGCTCAGCCTGTATTCCAAAATTGGAAAATAAAGATGACTTTAATGATCACTATGGGTTTTTTATGTCTTACACTTTACTTGCAGCCAGCAAATACTGTAAATACGTCCTCATAACTGTATTAAAGTAACCTTACGCAGTGCTGTCCCTTTACTTAAAGCTCACAAAGTCATACCGCAGTGTATTATTATTTAAGTGTGCGAGCCATTATTCCTTTACAGTAACTCAGAATGTATAATCTGTTATGATAGAGCAGTTCTCTATGTGTCTATAACTCTCTGAGGTGATGGTAGTTATAATGTGGTGTATAAAACAGGATTTTTTCCTCTTTTAACTTTAAATACATTATGTCTGCCTTATATAACATTAAATAAACCGTCTTATAAGTTGTCATGCATGATTATAAACATGTGTAAAGCCTTACATATGTATTACAATGTCTCTTAAATGTGCTTATAATACAGACATTGATCATTATCGGAAGTGTTCCCAAAAATACTTGTATATCTTAAGATAAACAAATCTTTTAAAAGTCCATTAGACTATCTGAAATATTTAACATTTTGCTTTAAGTCCCCATATTAAGTATTAATGAGCTGTACACATACATTTCATAAATGGTTTATAATACAGTATAATGCAGTGGTTCCTTATTGGTCCAGCCACGGGATCCAGATTTCTCCTTAGTCATTAGTTCAAGGTCCACACAGTTTAATTCCTTCAGCGTCATACTTGCATTTGGCCATGTCATCGTGCTAGTTTGCTGTCTCTGTCAGGTAGGTGTCCATTAGTAACTTGCTCGACAGCAGGAAACGGCACTTCAAAATAAAAGCTCTGTGCTGGAAATTCACTTAAAAATAAGTGTGTTTTTTACAAACTTGACACGTTTGTGAGTCACTTCAGTCCATACGGAATGGACCTGGGACCTACTTTTGGACCACGACCCACTAGTTGGGAACCACTGTTAAAATGTACAGTATATGTCACATTTATAACTGTATGCTGTCATTCATTCACCAGACTCCACTTGGGAGTTACACAGGAGTTATATTTGTTGACCAGTACTGTATATCAATAAACACTTAGATCTGCTTACATTATAGTGTGTGAAAACCCATTTATTAAATCTAATATCCCACTTATGAATGCTAAATAGGAGGACTTACTCCAGTGCTGCAGGAAAAAAGACCTGCTCATTGGAGAAGTTTTGGTTTTCACAGTGATAAATGTAATTAAATAATTGATTTTACCTACAGTACAACCCCACTTACCTTATCATACTTCTTATTTTTTTTCTTTTACATAACCTAATTCCTCTCTTTTTATCTCTTTCGCAAATGACTATAATAGCACCATCACATCTTTGTGAAGTCACACCTTAATGTTGTGTCAGTTTCTGTCTTCTACTGTTTTACATTAAAAGAAAGAACAGAATAAATCTCCGCTTTGCCAAGGTCTTTACAAGGGAGGCTCATCCTACAGGGCCTCACATGGCCTTGCTCTCGTTCTGTTTTATGCATCGCATCATCTATATTCTATATTTCTTAAAGGCATGATATACAATTTTGTAAAAATGCATGTCTGGAGATGTCTTAATGAACAAATTGCGATACAGTATTCTGCTACACATTAAGACTGTGAAGGTTCTCAGTCATCTGGATAGATATTTATTAAGTCAAAGGCACCTGGGTTTACCATTTTAGTATTAACAGTTTAATATAATTTTCATTCATTATAAAACAGAGAACCCAGTTGTCTTTGACTCACAGTATAGTAGTTCTGCTACATGTTCACATGAGGGATTTAGGGATTTGTCTTTCACTTTGCACAATATACTGAACACATCAGTGAAAATTATAATGTAAAGGAGAAGTGTGGCATTATTCTAGCTTTATCAGTCAATAAATCCCAACAAAAGATCAAAATTAACACTGCTTTTATCTCGTGTTCAATACTTTCTGACTCCTGGAACCCATCTGTTGGATTTAGCATCAAACCCATTGGTCCCTGCTGAAAAATGTATATCTTTAAAAACAGTTTACACATATATAGTTTCATTGTAAAAAAGAAAAAAAAAAGGTTGGGCTCTGTGGTATTCAGCAAATGTTACTCAAACAGGAGTAAATAGTGCTTTTGTTGGGGACTATTTTTAGCCGCGGATTAATACACATTTGGTGCTCAGGTGAGTATTCACAGGTGCAGGTTGGTGTATGTGGGATAGTGTCAAAATCAAGACATACTAAACGAGTCCGAGACATGTCCAAGACCAGAGTGTATCAAGACCGAGCAGTCAGACCAAGTCCAACACTGCAGCGCACACTTACGATAAAGTGTGGAACGATCCACATTCACACAAAAACATCCACAGAAGATTCTGGGACTGGGTGATATGAAAATATCACAATATTTTTGACTAAATACCTCATTATCGATGTTGCAACAACACTGTAGCGTCAACTATTGGTGCTTTCACAAAACATTTACACAATGAGATTCTTTTTTTAAAACAAATTATTACCAGTAATGTAGATATATTGACCAGGAAGGTAAAGTAAGGCTGCAACTAACAATTATTTTCATCTGTTGTTTATTTTCTTAATTAATTGTTTAGTTGTTTGGTTTATAAAATGTCAGAAAATGGTAAAAAATGTTGATCAGTGTTCCCAAAAGCCCAAAATGACGTCCTCAAATGTCTTGGTTTGTCCACAACCCAAAGACATTCAGTTTACTGTCATAGGGGAATAAAGAAACAAGAAAAAAAAAATCACATTTAAGACGCTAGAATCAAAGATTCTTTACTTTTTCTTTCTTAAAAAACTACTTAAAATGTTGCAACTCTCAACACTTACAACTGCAATACAAAATCAACGGCAATATCAAGTCTCATTATATTAATATACCAATATATTGCCCAGCCCTAGAATATTCCTTGACATTTCCTCTTATTATCATGAAAAATGTGAAGCCATCAACAGTAATAAAAGTCTCAAAATAGAAATGAGTAAAGTTATTGGTTATATACTGATATCCCTGCAGTTGTGGTCTTGACTGGTCTTAAAATAAAATCCAGAGTTCTCTTTGACTGAAGCCAAGACAAGACCAAGTTAAACTGCAGCCAAGTCTGAGACGAGACCTCCAAAATGCGCGCTTAAGACTGTGACTGATTTTGTGTACTACAACACTGATGTGAGATTGACTCAAAATTAAATACAGAAGCTGTGTTTATTGTAATAAAGGAATATGTCACCCAGTGCGTCCAGCTGATGTGATTTTAAGTTTTTGGACAACAACACAGCTTCAGGGCACAGAGGAATACTGCGAGCTATATCAGGCTTTTTCTACAGAGATAATGAAAGGATTAATTCATTGTTGGTTCACATCTTTTCATGGGACTTGATAACAACGCCAAAAATACAAAATCTCACCAGACTTATCCTTTGAATGTTCTTGTGTTTGGCTTAAACAAGGACGGATGCATGATTAAGCACCATTTTAAACCTTGAGGATGAAAAGCTGTAGCAAGGTGTAACTTTGCCTGCTCTTCCTCCTCAGCCATATTTTTTATCTTTTGCCCTCTGTCTCCCTGCTTCCTGTCAGGAACCATATATTACGCCATGCTGTTTCTCCGCTGGCCCCCTTGCTTTGACGCTGGTCTCTTCTTTCTTTGGTCTTTCTCTCTGTTACCATAGTCCTAAGTGAAAGTGAAGTTTTCATGGCTAGCTGACTCGTGATCTTAGACCAGACTTCTATCCTGAAAAGCTTTGTGGGAAAAAGGCCCCCGGTCTTTCTTTCAACTGTGATATAACAGAGTGCGCTCAGTCGTCTCTGGACTGTACAGCATCTGTCCTCTTCCATCTTTTCTCCTCCAGTACAACAATGGAAATGAGCTGCAGAGCATAATGGTAATTACTTGTATTTTTTCTGCCACATAAAGGTCCAGTGTCCAGGGGGATATATTGTCAGAGATGGCATATTATATGAGTATGTTTGAGCCGTATATATATATATATCGACATAGGGAGTGGCCTCTAGTCCACGGAGTCCACCATGTTGTACTGCCATGTTCCTACAGTAGCCTGAAACGGACAAACTCCTGGCTTTAGATAGGGCCACTGGTGTTCTCGCGTCGGCCACTGTAGTCAGCAGCCCTTCTGCATCGAGCAGAGTATGTGAAACTGCTTTATTATATACTGCTTTAGTTTTAGGTGCTTTCAGACCTAGAGTTGTCTTGCTTTGGTCCGAATTAGGGACTAGTTTTGTTACAAAGTTGCATAATTGCCTAGAATTGGATCATGTTCTCACAGCAGCATTTACAAGCGGACCGGATAATATACCTTGCACGAGAAAGCTGCTCTTGATTGGTCAGAATTTCCATGTGGGAAAAATCCAGGAAGTAAAGCAAACATTGAAGAAGAGTACACTTGCAAGATAAATGTGACACTTTCTAATGTCACAATGGAGGGACAACTACGCAGGTTGATTTTGATGCATTGGATGTGCTGAATGTGCATATTAAGGCAGTACAGGAGGAGGCGCGGCTCCAACTAGAAAACAATGTTTTGATGCATTGGATGTGCTGAATGTGCATATTAAGGCAGTACAGGAGGAGGTGCACATTAATAATCCTCCAGGACTGTAACATGCTCATGTTTAACCCAAACACTGTGTCATGTGACTGCAGCTGGTTCGGATCCAGGTCGGAACACATTCTCACCACAAACAAACCGCACCAGAGTTTGTTTGTAACCGGACCCAGACCACCTCTTCAAGAAGGTCTCAGTCTGGTTGTTTTGGTGCACACCCGAGTGCGATTGCTGTGTTCACACCTGCCCAAACAAACCAACTTAGGGGGCAAACGAACTTGAGTTCGATTGAACCAAACCAAACAGGGCAGGTGTGAAAGCACCCTGTGAGGGGAAGAGACCTCAGCGAATATTTAGTAAGGAAAAAAGACGACCACACGAGAGCAGGTGCTGGGCTACCTGCCCATCCATCACATGCTGAACAGAGTTGGAGAAACACTGATTTCTTCAGTAATTCAGTATTCAGTGAGTTTACCTTTTTTTGCCTCATCCATTTGTTTTGAAGACAGAAAGACCTCTGCAGATAATCCAGCTCCCAATAAAAACTTCTTCTGAGCAATAAACACTGATGGAATTCTAACCAGGACAAGTTTCAGCTAGTTGCAATCTGCAATCCTCACCACTAGATGCCACTAAATCCCCCTAAATCTGACACACTGTTCCTTTAATGTATGATTCAGTTCAGTCATAAATGTACTCAAATCAATCATCTAGAATTTCCTTCTCTGTCTATACCTGCTTTGTCTCCTTAGAAGCAGTGAAACAGGAAGTTTACCAAACAGCCAGAAGATTAATTCAGCTGTAAACAGAGCTGAAAAGTAGCACATAATATATTACAGCTCACACAGCTTGACGTACCATGATCTCAACATATCCTCACCTTTGCTTTTTTCCCCCCATCAAATACATCCACCCAAACATACTGGATATACAGTACAATGTTTACCGGCTGTAAAAAAGTAATTGGCTAGCTTGAATGGACAAACATGAGGAAATGTTGACGGAGAATAATTATTTCCAAAAACAGCAGCATGAGTCAACGAGATAATGGCGTGAGCAGGCTTAAAGTCTGTGTTTACAGATACTCCAAGCATTTCTTGCAATATTTATCATCGGTCTTGTTGTCGCACGCAAACAGGCAAGTCATGGGTATTTCTGTTAACGGGGTGGCAGCTGTGCGCCACCTTTCAGCTCAGCACAGACGTGTGAGCGAACTGTGCTTTGACCAGTGGTTTTCAGATGCCCTTGCCTATTCTCAGATCAAAAGCTGACGTGTCACCGGCTTTGAAGCTGCAGTCACACTCCTGGCAACAGCACAATGTCAGCCGCCTAAGCTCTTATCTGGCTGTGGGATGATGCCCGGACGTGCTATCTGCCTTTCAATAAAAAAAAAAAAATGTGGTCAGACTATCTCTGTAACTTTTAGTCTCAAAACACATCACGCTCACAGCGCTGCCAAAGCTGACCTACAGTGTTCAGCTGGCTGCTCTGTCAGCTGCTAAATCTCCCTTTCTCTCGCTCACACACACACACACACACACACACACACAAAAACCCCAGCTTATCAGGCATTCTGTCTCACTCTAGTTATAACACCTCTATCTTGTTAAATTAACAATTAGTCCTTTTTCAAGCAACTATCTGGGGATGTCGTCGCAGCTTGACACAGAGTATATCCCTCTGCTGCAAGTCTGAGCTAAATTAGTGCATGTTCAATCTAATCATAGACTCTGCAGCAGGTCTCACCACTAAACCACAAGGGGCAGACAACTCCTCGATCAACTTATTTTCCCTGGCAACTGCTCCTCCTGTCTGCGTTAAAATAGTTTTTCATTTGATACGAATGCAGTATTCTTCCTGCATCTCAATTACAGAGGTCAGGGAGTCGGTTCTGCTCATACCAAGACCTTGGCCATGCAGTGAGTCTCTCCCTGACCAGTGACCACTTTGAGGACGGGCAGAATAGTTTCTCACAAGGAGGAAGGCCACAGTAAGAATAACTCTGCCTCTTCATCACATTCTTGATCAAGTTATATTGTTGACCGAGCCAGTCCTAAAAACTAATACACTCTCCTGTCTCAGCCCGGGAGCGCTGTGTGGTCATGTAGCCAACAGATCGACTGCCACAGTGTCGAGTATCAGGGTGCTGACGCCCTGTGGGTGCATGTCCCTGGACACGGCTATTTAATCTGGTGTCTAACACGTCATAAAGTCCTCCTCATTGGTTCAGGTCTACCCATAAACAGCAGATCCTCTCAACCAAGACCTGCCATCTGGACTCTAAAGCACTTTTAGCACATTAAAAATCGGTAGAGTAGAAATAATATTGGCTAGGCCAAAGCATACCAAGTAAATGACCTCTGTGATAATGTTTTCAGTAGCAGCCCCCCCCCCCCCTTGTCAGGTCTTGTTTTGTCCTTGTCTGGATACATTCACCTCAAAGGTGACTGGCAGTGTTGCTTGGAGCAGGTAACTACCAGAGTGCATATAGATGTGGGCTGTTTTCATCCAATCAATACCCATCAACAGGGGACAGAAGCAAATATGTTTCCCCTCTGCGGCTTCACAATAGATGAGACTAGAAAGACATTGCCCAGCTGTTTATCTTGCACTACTCACACAGATGGGAAAGCTACACCAAAGCAAATCATGGTTAGAAAACAGCACAATCACTTGCAAACTAAAAATGTGGTTGGATATGACAGCGCAGCGGTGGCTTCTGTCCTCTGCTGCCGGGCCACACTTCCATGTGTTCATGATAAAGCCATTTTTAGCATCGTTCTGTGGGCCATTGCCCTTTTTTCAACTCTCAGCCGGAGCCACCCTCCTTGTTTCCCTTGATTACAGCTGATTATGTGCTGGCATAAATCTGCCACAGCAGAATACAACGACATGATTTAACACGGACATCACGACAAAGCCTCAGCGGCGGCAGTGCATATATCTTTCTTATATCTCCCGGTGACAGCACTGTCACTGACAGTGCTGCGAGATTGTTATTATGCTGCTTCCTGGGAGTGGATACTTGACATAAAGTGAAATTCTATTGTTATTCAAAACTGGCCATTATTTTGCATTTGTTTTGATTTTGCAGCCCAGGTTTTGAACAGTAGCAGAAATGCTGTGCGATCCATTTTAATGGTATATCTGACAGGGACTGAGGGGAGGATACAGATACTATTGAGGCAACAAACAAACAAAAGAAATGAATATTTATTACTTATCAGTCTTACACTTATCTTACGATTTAAAAACTGCTGCTTTACAGCGCATTGATGTAGTTGCAAGCATTATATTGCTGCCATACTGTCTGGCCATGTTGTCAAATTTATTTTTGATTCCACACTTTCGTGAGAGAAAGCCGGATACTGAATTGAATCGCTCAGTCCTGCGACACCCTGGAGGCATAACTTTATTTTCAACTTCTACTTCATAACTGTTGTAGGACAAATAATTCATCATGTCTTTAATTTAATGTGACGGTGAATCTCTGTGTACCTTGAAAAACACACACAAAAAAGAAAAAGATAACGCTGTTTCCAAAAATAGATGCAGAAGCTGTGTTGTTACAAGAGATGCATAATTACAAACCCACTTTGGTCTCTTTAGGCTAATTTGATCAGGTTTGATCACTCTACTGAGTAATAATCCCCCAAAATGCATTACATTTAAAAAAAAGTGGCTGAAAACTAATGACTTGCAGCTATCTGTTGTGATTTTAGGAACATCTGTGGTAACCCAGTGGCTAAAATGAGTCAATACACAAGTGTTGGTGGAGTCCAACCTTAACTGGCCTCTAGCAAATTGCATTTTTGCCCATTTTTCACATGTCACAATCAGGCCTTTTCACTTTTAAATGACAAATTGCTCTGTGTTGTAGTAGCTCATGTAATATTTACATACTGTCAATGGACAATAGGACATTCTCACCGGCCCGTTTTACATAATATTGCCTCAAACCATTTGCTCAGTCCCAAGGTATCTCCACACTTAAGCAACATGGTGTATCATAGTGAGCAGAATGCATCACACAATGATCCCACAGTGCAAAAAAAAAAAAAGACAGAATATTGATGAAACAGTGGTGAGTCTGCGCTGGTGATTCGCCCAAGGCCACGATAGGAGAAGTTTGAAAAAGGGAGATGATTAAAGGGAAGCTATGCTCTGTGGAGAACAGAGCAATCATCGGCAGGCCTGCTCTCTCCCTGCTGCCCTTGTTCCCCAGAGAGGCAGGCAGCCTAGAGTGTAATGGGGCCAATGTGCCTCATTAATGTATTGACAGATATGAAAAGTAGCAGAGCCTTTATGGCACCAGCAGAGAAAGAGGGGGGACGATGCATGGATGATTTGAATAAAATCACTGAGCTTCTTTTGTGAGAAACTGTAGTCTTGGCATTATGACTGCTGGCTGACTTGGCCTCTGATTTTACTTTAAGAGGGGAGGAACTGTGAGATTCACAAATTTTACTTATAATGGTCAAGATGATGGCAAATTACAAAAAGAAAAAACTGAATCATTTTCATCAAATCATTATAAAATAATGACTGTATTTTCAGAATGGGCAAATTAACTCTTAACCTCCTCATTATTTGCTCTCACTAGAAGCGACAGTTCACCCCAAATCCAAAAATGAATATGTTCCTCTTACCTCTAGTGCTAGTTATCTTGTTCTGGTGTGAGTTGCTGAGTGTTGGAGGTACCAGCTGTAGAGGTGTCTGCCTTCTCTTTGTTTTGGAATAAGAGTGCACTTAACTTGTGGTGCTCAAACAATACATTTGAAAAACTCAACAGCAATGTCTCTTTTGAGAAATCATGACCCAGTTACCAATGGACAAGAGGATTGTGACTGTGCAAGATACAAACATTAATGGTGCCCTCCTCAGCTGAGCTGTAATATTAGTTAGCTCACAGGTGCTAGGTCAGCTAGCAGTAGATGCACGCTCACTTTTGCACAGTGATACGGTTGGCAAGTGTAGTTTGGTAGAAAGAAAATAGTTCCTACATGAAACTACTCACAACAAAGTCTGTGGATTATTTTGAGTAACCAGACGATGATTTCTGCCAAGAGACATTGCTGTTGAGTTTTTCAAATGTATTTTTTTGGCGCTTTGAGCACAAGCTGAGTGCTATAATCGAGAGAAGGTGGACATCTTTACAACTCATATCTCCAACACTTCACAACTCACACAAAAACAATCTGGATCAATAAACAGGACTACAGATAAGAGGAACAACATGTTTTTGAATTTGGGGTGAACTGTCCCTTTAATACATCATGTTAGTGGGTTTTCAACATTAATTTGAAACGGCAAAAATTTCCAGAGCAGTGCAATCCAACTTCAGCATTTGGTTGTTTATGGCTCTAGAAACCTAGACTCCATTTATGATTGTCTTACATTCACTTGGATAAAAATCCAGTATTAGAAACTCTTTTGTTAACACTTAAACACAAATGTACGTGCCTATATAAGCTGATCGTAATATGATTTACGAGTTTATAGAGCAGTGGTTCCCAACTGGTCCAGCCACTGGGTCCAGATTTCTCTTTAGTCACTGTGTCGAGGTCCACACAGTTTAATACATTCAGCATCATACTTGTGTTTGGCCATGTCGTTGAGCTAGTTTGCCGTCTCTGTCAAGTAGCTGTCCACTAGTCACTCACTCTACAGCGGGAAACAGCACTTCAAAATACAAGCTCTGTGCCGGAAATTCACTGTACTCTAAAATAAAGTGTTTTTTTTCAAACTTGACACATTGGTGAGTCCCTTGCGGTCCATTCAGAATGGACCCATGACCCACTTTTGGATCCACCACTTGGAAACCACTGCTCTAAAGGGTTCCATCATCTGTGAACTTTTAACTTGTGGTGTATAATAAAGATGAGGTACAAATGTATATGGGATACTAGAAGCAGCTTAAATATTACAGATATTCAACAGTCTTGACTTCATACAAAACTAGATGACTAAAGCACGATTTGACATCTGTTAAACTTTTCCATTCCATTCGGGATTTGTATTCTTTGCTTTAAATGTGACGCCATTCAGATTTATAAAACTTTTAAATGCAAACCTCTGGATGTTATGAAATTGTACTTTGAACTAAAAGAGAGATTTCCAAAGCACTCTAAGTGCTTTAATAGAAAGCCTTTAATAATGCATTGCTGACACCTACAAATTCTCAGTAAAAACATTAACCAGGGTGTTAAATTAATTTAACACTTAAGAAGCACATGTCAATGAATTTCAGTGAGGATGGAAACCAGGAGGCAGATGTACTTCCTCTATCAGCAGCAGCCTTTCCTTCTCTGCTCTAGTTTAGTTTCCTTTTTTTTTCATTATGGAAAGTGTGTTATAATTCCGTCCCTATGGCTACTTGTGAATTTCTCATGGTAACTGCTACCCAAATGCACACAAATGAAATCAACTTTAAAAAATTAAATTGTAGAGCCATTTGCAGAACCAGTAGGATCAATAAGTAAACCTAAGGATTCTTTGAATGAACAGCAGTGTAGACATATGTTCTCACATCTCACAGCTCCTTGTCTGTCTCACATGGCAAATAATTAATGCCGTATATATATATATATATATATATATATATATATATTTATATCTGCTGTATATATTTACATCTTACGTTATTCTTATCTATAGCCCTTTTGTGTTTTTATTTGTTATTGTTTATCATAATCGTGTAGATCATTAACATGCTTTGGCAACATTGTATTGTATGCAATCATGGCAATTAAGCCGCTTACAAGGGAGACACCGCAGATTTTCAACCAGCTTTGTATCATAACAGTGTGGGCAGCATGTGTAAGTGAACTGTGGTACACTTCCCTCCATCTTACCAGCACCCAGATCTCTCTGCTCATTTGCCAGCAAAAATCTGGTCAATTTTTTTTTTACTGGCTCTCGGACTGTTGCTCAGACTACAGACATTACTTCCTCAGTTCTGTATGCCCGCCACCACGGACACAAAGAGTATGGAAATGGATCAAGAGAGAGACCTGCCCCTATCTCTATATATCTTAAACTCTGATCAACAATAGATTTAGACAGCCCTGATGAAATATAAGCCAAGAATTTGTAACTTTATTGCCTAATTCTCACCTATAACACATATTTTAGTGCACAGTTTATCTGTACTACGAGAGTCTGTGAATAAGAAATCGATGCCATACTATTTCCCGTACTGTAAAAATGGAGGAGGGAAAAATCTGAGATCAAACAATAAAACAAAGCATTCATTCATGCATATTTTTCTATCCCAGCTGACATTAGGTGAGAGGCAGGGTACACCCTGGACAGACTGCCAGACTATCACAGGGCTGACACATAGAGACAGATAACCATTCACACCTACGGGCAGTTTAGTCTCCAATTAATCTAACCTAATGTCTTTGGCCTGTGGGAGGAAGCTGGAGTACCTGGAGGAAACCCACGCTGACATGGGGAGAACATGCAAGCTCGGCACAGAGGGGCTTGAACCCCTACCCTAGGTTTGAACCAGGAACCCTCTTGCAGTGAGGCGACAGTGCTAACCACTGTACCACGTGCTGCCCTATAACCAAGTAGTGCTGATAAAATATGAAGCAAGATTCTGTTACTGCGTTGCCTACTTCTCACCTAAAATGTTTTCAGAAACAGAATTTAGTGCACTGTTTAATTGTAATAAGAGATAGTTTGTTATCAGATTGCCGCCATATTGTTTTTCAGACAAGCAACCCGCATTTCATCACCCACCAGCGGGAGTGTTTATTGGTCCAGTGCTGCCCAGAGCACTCTAGTAGTTGTAGCACTTTTCCTGTTTTCTCTGGTCATGTAGCACCAATATTCAAACATACTTGCATCTGTCTGCGGCATAGAGAGCTCAGTTTTATGAAAAGACTGTCTTTCCAGCAGTGAAATACTTCTTTAATGTGAAACTGTTAAGTGCCTGTGTGTGACTGGTCATTCCTCTCTGAGCATACTGACTACGGCTGCAACGATTAGTCGACTAATCGATGACTAATCGACTATTAAAATAATCAGTTACTATTTTAGTAGTCGACTAATCGGTTTGAGTCATTTTCATAGAAAAGTACTATAAAAGTACCCCAAAATACTCTTATTGCAGCTTCTTACGTTCAAATACTGGCAGCTTTACACACTCTCCCATGACGGTGAACTAAAACAATTTGGCGTGAGTACGAAACAAGACATTAGATGACATCATTTGGGGGTTTGGGAGAGACAAACCGACATTTTTCAACATTTTTCAACATTTTAACACATTTTTTGATAAAATGATTAGTCGACTAATCAAAGAACTAATCGACAGATTAGTCGACAATAAAAATAATCATTAGTTGCAGCCCTAATACTGACATGTGATCAATCATGTGATTGCTTGTGAGTTACTCCTAAAAGTTACTGCTACGCTCTGCTGTAAGTAGGACTGAGTTGCTGGAGGAATGTGTCTTATTCTTCACTTCTGATGCAAAACTTTTTTTCTCCAGCTTTCTTACTGTACTTCACAGAACTTTGATAAATATGAGCCCAGAACTCACTTTATGACACAGAGCCCAGTTCCTATCCCTTTAAAGTTTACTTTCAACCACCTCGGGCCAGAGTTTAGGAAATTGTGAATGGTCTAAAGTTTAAGCAACTGAAATGCAGACACCTGTGCATGCATTTCATATATTTGGATTTGTTTGAGAGAAGAAATCAATATGATAAAATATTAATAGTGGTGATTTTAATGACTTCTATAACTCCTCTCTCCTAATTTCTAAGATACTATAGACGCCTGTGAGTTATTTATTTAGCACTAGGCTACAGCTTTCTGATTCTGTCAGTCTCCCCTGAAAACATTGCTTGTGTTGCCTTGTGAATGACAACAGTGAACTGTGGATGATAAGTATTCTATGGTTGTTGCACCTTTTGGCTTAGTACAGCATGTGTGATGTCTTTATCTCACTACAGGACCAAGGTCAAAAAGCTTTGGAGTACTGTAACGGCTGTAAACCCACTTCTCCCAGAGACTGATTGAAATGTGTCACTGTGGGATACGTCTCCTTGCATGTTCGTCAGACACATTATTTAATTATGCCCTTCCACCTGACACAAAGTGATGGCTGTGTAATAAGGGAGGACTCCGCTCTCTATTCAGCTACATGCACAGCTCCTTTCACTCTCTCAGGAGGCAAAGACTTTTTAGTCATGCAATAAGAAAAGCACACTCACTGCCACAACACTATCTGCTTTTTGTTATGATGTGTAATACATTTAGAAAGAGTAAGACCATGAAGTGTTCCTCCTCGAATTCATCTGCTATGGTGGATGTGATGATTTGTGGTTACTGGTTACCCTAAACAGGTTTTGATATAGTATAGATCTCTGAGGTTTATTCAAAACAAAGTGTGCAGTCTTGACTGAACAACTAAAGGCTCTTTACTGTGCATGAGGAGAGACTCATCTGCATAGTTACACACCCACACAGACTGGCCTTTCTCAAAACCTTTAGCGAGATTCAATAAGGTTGAATACTCTTCTCAATGAAAGTCCTGCTCCACACTTACAGAAGTACAAATACTGACAACTGAAAGCTGTCTGGTACAATGTCAGTCTGATCTGTTGGCCACTGAGCAGCTGCACTGGAGCAGTTGGAGGCTGCAACATGTTTTCACTCTCAACTTCAAATATGGCAGCTTGGTCAGTGTCTCAGCACCACCAGCTATGACCCTCTTGGTACCCCTCTTGCTTCACTTTGGACGAGTCAATTTCTGCTCATAACATTCTTAGGTTAAGCAACAAAACAACAAAACTACTTGGACAGGTTTAGACATTTTGATGTGGGTTAAAGTAACTTTAGTTTGTAAAGTAAATTTGTTACAGTAACTAAACAAGTACATCGTGTGACATATGCCAGAAATTTCTTTACATGGTTCAGAATCCTCAACATGACTTTTGGTTTCACAAGGGACACAAACACTGGCCTCCTGGGTGACTGTTGTGTGTTCATCCACCACCCTTCCCTCCAGCCCTGCTCAGAGTCTCTCGCTCTTTCTACTACCTTATTGCCATGCACAGGGTTACACTGGAGTTAGAAGGGTGCCTTGTGTGTTGGTAACAGGAGCTGAGGGCCACTGACCAGGCTGGGAATGACAACAGATTGGGATGGTGAAGATTGGCAGTTCGATCCCTGGCTCCTCCAGTCCGCATGTCGAAGTATCCTTGGGCAAGATACTGAACTCCAAATTGCTCCCGATGGCTGTTCCATTGTTGTGCGAGAGTGTGTGAATGGTTATTGAGTAGCAGGTGGCACCATGTATGGTGGCCTTGAATGTGACATGTAGTGTAAAAGTGCTTCGAGTGGTCAGAAGACTAGAAAGGCGCTATACAAGTGAAGTCGATTTACCATTTATAATTTGTATGATAAAATTAAGGATTAACTCTTAATGTAGGTCTGGTTAGTGGTGAATAAAATATTCGGATCCTTTACCTCCATAAGGTAAAAGTGGCAATACCACAACATATAAAGACTCCATTACATTACTCTCAGGTGGCTGCCACTTGGTCTTACCACAATGGTATTGAAAGATGTCCCATAATTTTAAAATGATTACTTACCTACTTAAATTTTGACCGTAAAACTGCAATAAAAAAACACAACAACTATAAAATGTTTATTCTAATTTTCTGATGTCTGTCTTCCATATTCATTAGTTTATGGGGTAGTAAAACAGCAAATTATTTTAAGAGTCGACTCTTTGAGGTGGAGAAAAACAAAACACTGATCTCTGATTTTCTGCTGAAAATAAAACTCTCCCGACAGCTGTGTTGGAGCTCAGAACCCATCCTGAGAATGTTACAAACTTTCATCATAAAAAAAAAAACAATGTGCTAAATGCCAAACATCCAGGGTTCTTGCTGGTATTTTCCCCGGGAAACGGCACCAAATTTTAGCGAGAAATCCCGGGAAGTCCCACAACCTCATTTCCTGGCATTCAACTGTCTCCCACACCAACTCCACCCAAGCACCCCTGCTTCTCTAACTGGCGATGAGCAGTAAACCTACATCAAGTTTTAAAATGTCCCTTTAAACCCTGTGGGTGATGGACACTGAGTCAGTAGATATAAGTAGATAATGCTTCAGCATGCCGGCTGTTTTGAGGCACTAATGTGCCGCTTGAAAAAAAAAAAGAGAACATTCAGTCCTATCCCTCCTGTGTGGGAACAAACGACGCAGATGCACATACAGTATGCCAGCGCCTTTAGGAATCTGCCTATTGTGAAATGTAGAGTGTCTGCATGTGGTGTACTGCCACAGTGCTGCACCACATGCAGACCACAGCAATCAGACCTGACTATCGATGTTAGAAATGGAGGTTACTTTTTCTTTCACTTCACCAACAGTAAACACAGCTGTTCGACGGGTAAACTTTGGTACACTCTGTGTTTTGGTCTTTCATGCTTAAAATACATCAAAAAGACCATCACTAGTGTAGAAGCATGACTAGTGTCTACTGCAACTGCACAGATGGTTAGCTTTAAAAGAGAAGTGATGATGAATTTAAAAAGCATGAGAAATTATTGACCTTCAAATAAACCCGTGCACAATACCCAGTCACCAATGTACCTTTTCAATTTCTGTTTGTTTTCCATGTTTCTCTGGTAATAAATAATTTAAGCTGGGCATAAATTGTATGATTTGAGCCTGTTTGTGACCTAATTTTGGAGCCACGTGACGTAAAAGTCTGATTAAATTTCAGCTTCGTCTGGCATCTTTTGTCCTGTTTGATGCCTCATAATGTCCTCATATTGAGGACCAATCATGGCCCGATCAACTGCTGGCCGGCTGTCAGACGTTCGGATGCATTTCTGTGTCAGAAGTTTTGATCAGCCTTCATTAGGCTCTTGCACACTTGAAGTAGAGCCACGAATTGATTCACCAAGATCAGTGTCTTTTTTTCTCACTTGATCAATCGTACTATACACACCCAGCTGGTATGTTAGTGCTAATAACTTGCTAACTTGTGTGTGTGTGTGCGTCAGTGTGACCTGTATATGAGGACATTCACTGGTACTCGCACCGACCTTATGAGGACATCACTGACTTGTGAGGACAGTGCCCATGTCCTCACAAGCCAAGGGACAGAGAGAGGGAATCAGAGCTTTGACTGACACATTTTTGCAGAAATACACTTTTAAACTCTTTGTGGGACATCTGTATTAACAAAATTGTGAACGACACGTCCACTCGGAAACAAAGTCTTGCCTGCCCACAGCCCTGGAGCTGTCAAATGAATCGTTATTGAAAATTATAAATAGCCAGAACAGTCTGCAGGGGCTGATGGGCCATTTTATTTTCTATTTCACATGTAGAGTGCATGTTCAGGTCGTGGTCTGACGATCATACCGTACAGTGTGAGCACATAAATCGTGAGCTTTGGCTGTACATTGCAGACAACATACTCCTACAGTAGGAGTTGGAATTTAACATCATTTCTAAAACAGGCTCAAATTGTAGAGTATATGCCCGGCTTAAAAAGCCAGAACAAATCTGTTTCTGCTGAAGGGGTGATTTACATTCAAAGATATATGTGGAATTTGTCAGCTTATCATTTTACAGCAGTCGTATATTTACGCTTGAGTGCCACCCCTCACCGCGGGAACTGTTTAATTTTTGGTAAAACAATGCCCTGAGCTGTTGTGCCACATATGCACTTCTGGACTATTTATTTTTGTGTGGTCTCAGAGAAAGTACAAGTTATGTTAGAATCTGTGGAATCTACATAATTGCATGGCTTGGGTAAGAGTCAGTAGATACAACAACTCAAGAGAAAGGAGCTGTGGACAGGCCCACTTTACTTCCATTAAGCTGTATCCAAAACAAGAATGTTTCAGCGGCTTGACATGTTCCTGGACTGCAGCATTATAATGCCAGGGTCGAGATTTTGGGAAAGGAGTGGTTGCGCTTTTTTCCTGACAACTGACTTCACAAACCACGCACGGATGTTTTACTCAGTGTTTCCTACCGAACATGGCAAAGAATGAGAGAGGAAAACGATTGTGTGCATGAATATTCAGTTTTCCTTAATGTTACACTATTACAAGCTACCCGTGTACTAACTTTATGAATGAATAATTCATCCTGATATAAAAGTGAGCAGATACTAAAAGTGATATCGCAGTTTCTACCACACACCATAAAAAAACTCAGCTTGATAGACTGTTAGGGGCAATCCAGTCAGATCTCTTACACCTAGCTGAAAAAACTTCTACTTTTATTTTACACCCTTCACACACTTTCTCCTAATCGGAGTCATGGAAGGCTGAAGCCAAAGCACGGAAAAACCCTGGGCAGATCACTTGTCTTTCACAATGCTAACAAACACAGACAGACAATCACACAGTCACACATAAGAGCACTGTATTGACCTGCATTTCTTTTTTTTTGCAGGAAACTACCCAGAAAAAAGCAAACATGTTGAAAACCAAGATTAAACTGCAAAACTTTCTTGCTGTTAGGCAGCAATTCTAAGCATTGATCCACCATGCAGCCACCTTTTCTTACTGAGAGGGCTAGCCAAGAGGATGGGAGTGATTGTCTCTTTCGAACATGAACCAACTACTGAAATGCACATTGGCACGATTAGACAAGTAGTAGACCTGAGGATATAACGCACAACAAACTGTCCTTGATCTAATGTCACAGTAAGAGGAAGCGGCTTTTGGCTATTTTCAATAAAGTCCAGCTCTGCTCAGAAATATTTTAAGCCCACTTGGATGTTTGGCCTTCACTGTGCAGAATGATGTATGTGCAGAGTCGGACACTAGAAGGCTCTTTTCTTATAAATCTGCTGAAGGTTCCTCTGTGTTCACCCTAAATCTGAGTTTACAACATGTACACGAGGGCAAGATTTGTAACCTGTACCTGTTATACAACAGGTACCAGTCTTAAAAAAAAAAAGAGTGCACAGCTCAACTAAGGGGGTTTTTCTGGTTTCAGATTGCTTTGTTTGTATAATCACCAAGCTGAATGCTCAAAGAAGTAAAACTATGCAGTGTTTCACAAGAAGAAAAAAGCAAAGGTTTCGACAAAACCTCAAAAAATAAACACACAATTTTCTGTTTACCTTGTTAATCTTTATTTAGTAACCAGAGCAAGGAAACCACTGAGAGTGTCTCGCTGTCTACATAAAAACTATTTCCTTCAATACTATGTAAAGTGTTTTTCTGTCTCGAATCGCTGCGGCAAGTTTAGACTAACCTTGAGGTGCATGCTGGATAGCCACTGTTGATTGTTGACTTTGGTTTCCAAAAATGTTTACTTAAGCCAACAGTACAAAAATGTGTGACAGGGTGAGACGGGCAAAGAGAGGAAGAAAAGAGAACGGCAGGAGTAATTTATATCTGCATGGATGCAAGGGAAGCTATATAATTTGTTGACGATTATAGCTTAGTCGTCACAGTCATCGAGTATCAGTGTGTACAGAAAAACATATGTATATAGGCCTACTTATGAATATTGAGAAGCCGGTAAAAATTGTCTCGTCTCGTCTTGTCGTCCTCCGCTTATCCAGGTCCGGGTCGCGGGGGCAACAGCCTCAGAAAATTCTTGTAAAAATCTGATTTAGAAACATTTGTAATGCAGCAACAGACTCTATGGCACTATATTAACTAGCAAAGTGCACTAAGTAGAGTGCAGATCTCTGCCAGGCAGCCGCCAAAGCTGACGGATGTGCTGCAGCACGTTTCAGAAGCATCCCAGAAAAATACATGTTGTTGTGTATTTGTGATGGAGCTGTGGCATGGTGCACAGAGCAGATAGGATTCCTCTGCTAATAGGCACTGTATGCAGAATATAGATACAATGTAATTAAGAGGATTAATGTATCTTTAATAATAACAACACAGCGAGAAATCTTCAAGTCATGTCATATCTGGACTTTGAACTGTATTAACTTAATCTGTAGGCTACAGCACAACAAAGTAGGAAATAACAACAATAAACACAATTAAAATAGACAAAAATTAACCCATTAACCTCCATAGCCTACTTACTCACTTAGGGCAGAAGTCAAATATAAAGGAAAAATGGCCAAATCACCAAAATCAGGCAGGCGAAATGCTCTTATTTTGAAACACTTTTGGTGTGGGGAGTTATGACGCTGCACAGCAGACAGAACAAGAACGGGTTGCAGCCATGGTAGCCGAAACGCAGCACAGATGCGCCTGGTGAAACTGCCCCTCCAGGCTCCCTTACAGTTAGCCATAGATGTGTTGTGCA
The DNA here is from genome assembly GCF_006386435.1 of Epinephelus moara. Taxonomy (NCBI): domain Eukaryota; kingdom Metazoa; phylum Chordata; class Actinopteri; order Perciformes; family Serranidae; genus Epinephelus; species Epinephelus moara. The sequence goes on along the minus strand of NC_065512.1, from coordinate 20,395,407 downwards.
ATGGACAGCGTGCAATTTGTTGGCTGATAGTGGTCTGTACATGTACTGTATGGAACTGAGTGTGCGGGACTGTGAATAGCGACAGCTCTATGTATGGACTGTATATATGTAGGAACTGTATGTATAAACTTTTTTTGTATCTTTTAATGGCAGGTGCCGCATGTATCCAAGACAAATGTCCTTCTGGACAATAAACTCTATCTTATCTTCTCTTAAGATGGCAAACTTTAGTCGATCATATATATCAGTTATAGAATTAATCTGCAAATCCTCTGGTTTGAAATGAGACCAAACTTTTTTTTAAGGATGAGTTTTTGAGCCATCAAGAAGGCCAAAATGTGCCCTACTACAGACAGTAATTCTTGTTTTTAGCTCAGGCAGTTTCCGGGTAGCTTGCCTCCCCTACCGGCTGATTAAGCAGAGTGAGGAGTCAGCAGTCAGTGATGGTATAAAACAGTCAATAAAACAGTTTTTCAACAATTGTGAATCACTGCATCCACAAGAGGTCCTTGAGCATACAGTCATACTGTACATATGCGCACAAAATATTAGACTGATTGGTCCAGTAGTATTTCTGATTAGCTACGGACAGACAGATACACACACGTGCACACACACGACCCAACGCACAATATGATGATAATAATAATTATCAGGAGCTCAACTATATTTTCTCCTGTGTCTTCTCATTTTCTGGACAGTACTTGCAGCAGGACGACCTTGTTTAATGTGAACTGAGAACAGTTTTCTTCCTGTGCCAGTAAACACAAAAAGGGGAAAAAAAGATGTGAAAACCAGTTTGAATCAATTTTGTCCCTTTGAAAAATTCCAGGTATTTTCCAGTGAAATTCTGTGGAACCCCAAAAAGACATACATCTTATGTTGCATTAATGAAGAGAGCGTTCTGAATCCATCAAGGATGTTGGAGCTGGCTGTTGAGAACTTGGGTTTCATTATTAATAATCAGGGAGTAGCGTGTACATGAATAACCATGTAATCACTGGTGATGTCTTAATTACTTACATAAAATATATTTGACACAACTATTTAAGAAAAATCCTCTGACATCTACATGAAAACAGGATCCACTGCTATTAACGGACATACAGTTACGGATCACAGGATTCATTTATTACAAACATTGTTCCCTTCAGGCTCCTTCCACCGTCTAGTCCTGTTTGTGTCTTGCTCTTATTGTTTATAGTGCCATCCTGCTAAAATGCGAAGCATGTATTACACCAGGGAGACAAAAAGGACCAATAAAACCACATGAAATTGAACTGCACCAAACTTGTTACAAATGTCAAATTAAAAGCTCCACCTCTTATCTATAATGCGCCTCAGAGCCTGACAGTCTGTTGTGCCTTTATCCCCTCTTTGGACTTTCAAATCTCCATTTCTCTCAGAGCTTTGAGGGCGTGTGCTCTGACAGAATGTCAGGCAATTAAACAGTCATGGCTCATTGAGCTGGAGGTGGGCCTGCTCCTCCAGGCTTCTCTATAGGCAACAGAAGAAATGAATGCAGGCACTCCTTGCCATCCCTTGCACATTCTTTGACTCACAAACTTAGCGGTAAATCCAGACAAGAAGTTCTTATCAAAGGACACTTTAAACAATTGTCAACCTTCACAAGGCTGAGTAGTGTCACTGTCACAGGTAATTATCTTGTGCCAGGATGTAAACGGGGACGGTGTGTGGGATGTAGATGTAGCAGTCATGTCCCTGCAGCAAGATAAACACATACATGCTGCCACATTAATGATGGCACGAGGCGGCAGCTACACGAGACCAACAGCTTCACACCTATTCTGCGTGCACAGCACAGAGGTGTGAAAAAAATAACAGGCAGCAGTTTCAATTAAGACATACACAGAGAGAGAAAGCTTCAGGTAAACCACAGAATGGTTGTGTTTATGTGATATTTTGTCTGGTGTACCAGGCCTCCAAGAGCAGGTCAGAACCTGCATTAGAATTTTTGTAATTTGTTCATGCTGGACATGAAAAGAGAACCAAGAACCGTGGCCAAACTCTCCCACAGAAGTTACAGACTGACACCTATTTGTTCAAAGTGTGAGACCCTTTCAAAGAGATTACTAACAACCTACTGGGGTACTGCAGTGCTGCTATATTACAGGGAGGAAGAAAGAAATGAGCTCATGAATAACAATGACTAATAAATTGCTTTTCATGAAAGACACCCACTGACCACCTGCCTCACCTTAACCCTAAAGAACCCCAGAGATACAACAGTAAGTGATGGGTAAGACATGTATTGCCTGATGCCACTACTCAGCTGTTTACAGGAAACGAATAATAGCATGGATCCTAATGCGACCTCAAATCAGCAAGACATCGAACAACCACTCTGGGTAAAGTAAAATCAGAGCTCTATTTCTAAGCACATTATACATGTTAGAAAATACTTGCTGAAAACATGAAAAGACTGGGATCGTAATAGTACTGAGTTGTGGCTTGATGATGCACTCGAGCTGTCCTTAACATAACCCCTTTCCAATGCTACATAAAAACTCGAGTGCACAGCAACAGTGTTGTTTCGTTTACTCCCTGTGGGCATTGAGTTCACTATGTTTCACAAGCTCTCTAAGCTCCTTCAGTCTTATAAATACATTAATAAATAACTTTTTTAAATGCCACAATCATATGAACACAAGCAAAATAGCTGCCATTAATGTACCATTCATTCTTTCAGCTCAAAGCGGCAACCCGGCCCAGCAGTTATTGCTAACTGCTTTGGGTGTGTGCTTTGTGTAGTCCCTCCAGGATTCAGCAGGCTGTTTTTATGATTGCTGCCGCCTGAGTGCTTGGCAGTTATTCTAAAAAATTAAGATGCATGTTGCGATAGGCTTATTTTAGGTATTTTTTGCAGTGAAATGGTGGGGGCAAAATAGTTGTGCTGTTAAGAATCCATGAGCTGCTCTCCTCCTGCTCTCTGCCTGGTTAGCACGTGCTAACACAACAGCAGCAGCGAACATCTGACACCAAGCCATCAAACGGTCCCAATAATCTCACACTGAAACTGAACCCATTAAAGGTATAGTGCACCCAAAAATTAAAATTCAGCCATTATCTACTCACCCATATGCAGAGGGAGGCTCTGGTGAAGTTTTAGAGTCCTCACAACACTTACGGAGATCCGAGGGGGAAGTGGGTAGCAGCACAACTGCACACCTAACTGAATTTTCATTTTTGGGTGCACTATCCCTTTTACAAACACTGGGTAATGTTAGCTGTGTGACGGTAACAGTTAGCCCTGTGGATGTGTGTGTGACTCCATCCCAGGCGGAGCAGTAGTCTCAGAGCGGAGCAGGGAAGGACTGAACAAATCAATAAGCTGGGTGCAGCTCTACAAAGAATCGAGATTTTATCCATTTCAAATGGTCAAATTTGCAGTAAAGTTGCAGTTATTGGACAGAATTGCAAGGTTGCACAAATTTCACAGGGGTCGGCTGAATTTCCATAAATTGTTGTCATCTTAAAGGAAAATTACGGTTTATTTCAACCTGTCTCCTATCGTCCTAAATTTGTTTCAAGTGACTAGTGACATAAAAATAATAGTAAGCATGTTAGCCGTTAGCCTAGATACAGCCGGGGCGGCCGAAATATCGCAAGAACAAGCAGCAACAGCTGGAAGGCAGAACCGGACAGTAGCCTGAAAAGTTCATTCATTTATTTTATGAAAGATTTATAGAATAATGGCTGAAATAAACCGAAATTTTCCTTTAACATCCTGGAGGGAGTGTTGGTGCTAATGTTAGCTGCTAAGTGAGAGGCTGTCACTACTCACTCATCCTTCCGTTAATAACACATTATTTTGTGGGGTGACACACTCATAACACATATTCATTCTTGCTTTACCTGGACTTTAAATCATAAATATAACAAGAGGCTACTAATGAGTCCACACCACCTCTGCTGCTTAATTAGCGCATGCAACCATAATGAAGATCACTCCCTGCTGCAGGCTTCACTGGACCATAGCAAGTGGACAATAATTCTAACACAATCAACACCAGCAACACATGTTGCTGTTCACTGACCACAGTTTAGGGTTTAAACCTTAGTTCCCTCCAGGCTGGTCACAAAGCTTTAAGAAGCTGGGATTAAACACCTCTCTGTGCATGTGGATCCTTGAATTCCCGACAGGCAGACCCCAGGTGGTAAAAGTGAGCGGACACACATCTCCCACCCTCATCCGTAATACAGGAGCACCCCAGGGCTGCATTTGAGTCCCCTGCTGTACTTCCTGTACACCCATGATTATGTAGCCACTTCAGGCTCCGACACCAACATTAAGTTTGCCGATGACAAGTTTGGACGACAACTTACTCCTGAACATCAGCGAACTAAGGAGATGAGAGTGGACTTTTGGAGGAAGTAGCCAAGGAACTATGCTCCCCTTAATATCAACGGGACCTTGGTGGACAGGGTGGATAGCTTCAAATACCTCGGTGTCCACGACCTGGGCATTGAATACTGACTCAGTGGTGAGAGAGCAAGGCAGAGGTTGTTTTAAGAACCCAAGCACTGAGGACTGTCTACTCCTGCACCATTGAGAGCATCCTGACGAGAACATCACTGCCTGGTACAGAAACAGCACAGAGGAGTGCAAGGCTCCTCCAAGGCTCTACCCTGCATGCCTAAAGGATGTTTATACCTGATGCTGTAAAACCAAGGGCAGTAGAATCATACAAGATCCCAGCCACCCAGATAACTGCCTTTTCACTCTGCCGAGGTCAGGAAGAGAGGACTGGATACACCTCGGAGGAGCTTCTACCCTCGAGCCACATATACTGAATGATGACCCTGGCTTATCTTATGTATTTCTTCCACTAATAAATATTGAAGGAACTGACTGGTAACAAATAAACTGGAATTGATTGATGTTTTTGGCAAAGTTGCACTTGTTACAGGACCAGTGATGATGCAGACCCTGTTGTGTTTGATATCAGTTTACCTGCCTCATTGTACCACACCTTTTGTCACAAATCTTCTCTAAAGAACGTCATTGCTTTTATTTTGAAATGATTATTGCAAAAATGCTTCTTCCATTCTGTCAGTCTTTTTATAAACATGTCTGGTACAGTAGTAATTTCCTTTGATGAGATTATCTTATGTGAATCAGCAGTCTCAGCAGTCAGTAATAATGTGCCTATAAGCAGCAAAGACCCAGAGTAGCACATTTTCTACCTGCCAGTATGGTGGCTGTTAGATGCAGTCATGTCAACTGCAGGACCTCAATAGAAATACATCAAACATTTCATAAGCCACTGTGGGCTACACCGTAACTAGGCCACTCATGCATTTTCAGGACATTTTGCTGCGTGTTCTTGCCATGCCTTTGCTTTGCTCGCTATATGTTAACAACCACTGTTACTGTTAGGTGTGTGACAGCTGGAGGTAAGCTGCAGGGGTGACTTCACAGCAGATGTGTGTGGTATCTAGCATATGACCTCATCCAGCGTAAGTCAATGTTAGCTGAGCAAACCACTGCCACCATTAAAGGAGTTCAATATCACCACAGCGTGACTCATCACAACGGTGAGGGCTGACTCACTGCCTGAGTATAACTTTTACTATCTTTAGGTGAGAATATTAAATGCTGACTGGCACTTGACTACTGTGTTCTTTAATGCAATCAAAAACTATTCCAAACAAGCGCTTGATCTGCTTTAATTTATAAGATTAAACAGTGTAATGCTACTCATATTAAATACTCATGAGTTTCTAAACTGTTGAACTGAAGCCTTATGTTGTATTTAACACATATGAGGACAGTTTCAACAGCTGTTAAAGACATATCATACAGTATTTAAGGTAAGAATGGTGTTCTGTTCTGTTCTGACTCTTTTTTTAGCAGATTTTTATGACATTTCTGCCCTTACTCGATACTAAGAGAGACAGGAAACATGGGGAGATGAAGATTCTAAGTCATCCAGGTCATGGTAATCTTAACTGCTATATTGTAGGCAACTGGACTTGCTTGCGTTTCTTGAAGATGTTTCACCTCCCACAACGATACATAACATGGCCGGGTGGGTCAACAACTCACATGTGACCTTAACAACTCTGAAACTCAGAGCTCACACGTGACCTCAACAACTCTGTAAGGGTTCACACCCACACAGAGCATAAAGCCTGTGGCTCCACAGCAGTCCATTAGACCCGAAGAAGCCTCTTGAATGAGAGGTGAAACGTATTCAAGAAACTCAAGCAAGTCCAGTTGCCTTCGATACGGCACTTAAGAGAAACACAGGAAGAGAGATGATGTGTTACCGTGCAACTAAGGCTCACAACTTGAATCCAACCCTGAACGTTCTTAACCACTCAACCCAGCAGGATGCCCCTAAGCTAATTATTTCACCTAGCCCCTCTCAGACATGCACTGCAAACCAGATACCAGATGAAGACATTACCCAGAGGAGCTGCATGTGAGCACGCAAATGTCTGAATCAGTTGGATCGGACATTAAACAGACTTCACCCTGCCAGCTCCCTATTACATTGTCCATGTAATGTCCGACGAGTGGGTGTGTGGATGACGTTTCTATCATGCAGTTTGCCTGAAACCAGAAGAGACAAACATCCAAGGGAGAAGAGGAAGGGTCATTTACACGATGATGATGATGGGAACTTGAACATGACTAAGCACCGTTGCTGACATTGTCAGAAAAATTCAAGGAACAAGAGTTTCTATTGTCAATGACTAAATTACGAACTGGCTATGTGACTGCGGTGTAATCTGCATCATGTCCTGCCTCCTGCATGCTCTTTCCAGGCACCACCGTTCACCAAAACCATACAGAGTATTTCAAGTAGGTGAGAACACTTTTGGCACAGACAATCTCCTGTTGTGTGCTACACAGGAGTGTATTGACATTGTCTCAGTTCATATGAGGAAAGAGTCTTAATCTCATGTTTGTTGTTATGTTCATGTTTATTCAATATTTCTTTTGACAACCCATTATCAGAAAATTAATTCAGAGGGACCACGAATTTGTCACAAAAAAACCCCCACAGCAGTTGTTAGCTGTTTTATATTTCTCTGACTTTAAATATTGAAGTTATCTTACTATTAGTCCATACCCGAGGATGTGTTATGTATAGAGGAATAAGAAATCAAAAACAGTATATTAGAGGAGATGCAAAATGAGAGCACTGTAAATGCACTGTGTAATAAATATTAATGTAAGACAAACAATGCACACTGTATTTAGAAACATGCTTTATGGCAAACTACACGGAGCATAGTTTTGGCTGACGGCACGGAGGCACGCCGGCACAGGCACACACATACACGCAACACGGAGAAAGAATGAAAGAAACAGTGCAAAGTGCACAGCGCAATGTTTAGTTTGTAATGTTTGTAGGCTAATGTCAGTAAAGTGAAAATACGTAACGGCTGGCTCGCGCACACAGACACAGACACAGACGTGCGTTCATTCAGTAAAATAATTACCTTACTCTTCAGCAAGTGTTTGTGCTTGAAATTGCATGTCCCAGCCATAAACTGTGGTCCGAGCACAGGTGTTTTCCAAGTGGTCTCCGCGCATGCGCAGCTTGTACTGCTATTGGTGCTCACAGTATGAATGGGTGGTGGAAAAACGCGAATATAAACAGTGGAAATGTGGGGAAAATGCAAAAACGGCATCGTGGCTGTCTGCACATGACCAAGATGAAAGCCTGTGTGCAAGTTCAGAGAAATAGGTCAAAGCAGTGAGGAGGAAAACAATGATGACAGATGGACGGAGGGACAGAGGGACAGAGGTTTCTCCATTTAATAGTAGAATATAATGACGAAAACTCTCTCTGTGTGTCTGTTGCACATTTTTTCCTTCTCACTGACTTGGTCAATCCATGTGAATTTTGGCACAGCAGTAGAGGGTCATGGGAGGATGGGAATGAAGCAATATTACATCAATTGGACCAAAGGGGGGCGCTACATCAACCGACTGAAATTGCAAACTTTGAATGGGCATATCTCATGCCCCGTAGGTCTTAGAGACATGAAACTTGGCACAGAGATGCCTCTCCTCATGAGGAACAAATTTCCCTCAAGAACCCATAACTTCCGGTTATATAGATTTCAGGCCATTTTGAATTTTTTGAAAAACACTTAATATCTAAAGTTCCCTCTTGGCAAAATTTGGAAAACTTACTAAAACTGAGCTTCTATAAGGCAATGAATATTGTGGAGGGCGTGGCTCATCACATAANACATAATCACGGAAACTGTCAGTGTGTCATTCTGTCAGTCAGTCATTCTGTCTGTTCCACGTTTTTCTACTCGCTGACGTGGTCAATCTATGTGAAACTGCACATAGGCATTGAGGATTGGCATAGGCAGAAGGTGACAAAGCTACCAATGGGTATGGACTAGTATATAAAAAGTTACTGATATTGCATTTCTTGGACCACATGACTACTTGTATTACTAGTATGTAAAAGGGGTCTTTTATAATGATGATCCCATAGAGAATTATCACCTCGTTCTGCAGCTTCCCTCAGCTCAACTGAGCTTTGCAGTGTATTTCATCTCATTGTTTTGGTTTGAAGTCCCTGCAACTTTACTGTTTTGGTTCTCTCTCACCGCTCTGATCAGCAATGACTTTTGCAGACACAGCAGGCAGCTGTTTTCAGAGAAAAAGCTCTAATAAACCCACTCTACACTCTACCTGCTCAGCACCAAACAGCAGGCACACAAAGTTTAAAACTAGCTGGTGAACACTGTGGAACATTCAACAGCTAAGGAGACAGACTTTTTTTTTTTCCTCAAGAATTAGTGGAGACCAAAAACAAAGCTAAAGGCAGAGTGAATATTTGTCAAGTTTTCTGATCCGTGACTCAAAATGAATGCTAATGCAGCTCTGTTGTGATTTTCTCCTGACACCTGACTGCAGCTACATTGATGGATGTGAACCAGATCAAGCAAAAAGACAAAACAAGCATTTTCTTTTTCTACCCATAAAGCAAATAACCCCCCATTCCAGCGTATTACAGACATGTCACGATTTGCAGCTTCCTGCGGCCACTATGATCAGTATGGATCCCTCTGGCACACGGATGTTGATAATAGAGTGTGCTCCTCAGGTACACTGGTCTAGTTATCGCATGTTAAAAATAAGCTGCTGTCACTGAGCTCCATCTTGTGAGATTCTCCAAGCAGGCTAATTGCCCAGTTATTCATGAGCAGTCTGGAGCCCCCACTTCACTGTACCATTACAGCAGATGCTGGTATCAACACCCCCCCACTAACTCTTCACAGCTCTCCCCTCTGCCAGCTCTGACGGAGCAGGTCACCTGCTGATTGGTTGGCTTCCTCGAGGAGCTGACTCTATTAGCTATGGCAATGAGGGTCTTGGACTGGAATGTGTCTAGAATAGATGTGGTGGTAGACGAAGGTCCATATTGGATCTCAAGAGAGGAATCCTCAATAGCTGAGGACACCGTGGCATGTGTTTAACAATCCCTGTGGTGTTAGCAACTCAACAGTAAAATGCCATGTTTAACAACTGGTGAGTTTGATGCTATAATAAACCACAGCGGCCATTATCGAGGTCAGGAAAGTTCCTGCTGTAGATCCCCTAATAAATTAAAAGACAGAATGCTCCTTCATTGCAAATATAATGAGACTAGGTGACACTGACTCCCATGTGAGATGGAAATGAGACGGTGACTGACACTTAGCACACCGAGTGCTGCATACCACTGGGATTTACAGGTCACGCTGCTTGTTTGCTGTAAACATCTAACACTTAGAACACAATCCTACGTATCCCCCGACCACACAGTAATAAAACATCATCATAATGCATAAAACACTTTCAGAGTTCCAGCAAGAAAACAACTGAAATGAGTGTAAAAATGTTGAACCTTACGCTGTGTTGCATCGCATTCCAAACAATCCTCTGGTTCGCAGCATAAAGGCAGGGAAACAGAAAGTCTTAATTAATTCAGTGTAGGTGGAAGAAATCGTTGACGGACATGCAAAGCTAGAAAGGCAACTGCTGTATATGAGACATCAAATATGTGTGGAGAATGAATTAGATTGTACAAAAACATAATTAGCATGGAATAAAACAAATAACTCATTTATAGATGTGGGATTCAGAGACCCAGATGGCAAAAAAATATGCTGCTTTTCAAATGAAGTGTTTATTAACTAAATAACCTATTATTAACCTGACAGAAAGCTCTGAGACTTTTCATTTAGCGTGTTTAAAACACTGTGGGCAAAACCGCCTTCCCACTACAGTGAATTAATAAATTTGCTCCTTTTCAAAGGTCAATAATGCAAAAAAATATTTGTTGGATTTCTAGTCGCTCTAAAAGCAACATAACTGAGACACAATTTGAAAAGATTTACTTGGAGAAGGGCTAGAGGGGAGAAAGGAAGGGCGCCGTGGCTGCAAAGGTAATCCATGATGAGAACTGTCTCTCAGCTGAATTGGTCTGTCAGCTCCGTGTTAACCTTTACCCTGATGCAGCATTTTAGGTTTCAAGGTTGTTTTAAATGGAAATCCATGTATCAAGATCCAATCCGACAAACATACAGCTAATCTGATAGAAAATAAAGGTGTGCTTTACAGCAAACAATTGATATGGTCAGCCTCACAAAATCTATCCATCTCTTCTTTCATCCCTTTCTTCTCTGTTTGCCAAGCACACAGAGATGAGAAGGGCACTGAACGCGGCGCACCACACCTTCCACTGCCCTCTTGGGGTAAAGCTGTTGATTCGTTAACAAACACAAATCGATAGAGGGGCCTGAATGGAGGACAAGTACAAAGAATTAATTTCCGGCTCCAGGGGCTTACGACGGCAAATCACCAGCTTTAATCAACAGTGTCAAGTCAGAAAGACAAATGATGTTTACACTGAAGCAATGTCTCGCCTGAAAACAGCAGCACTGGCTCTGTCTCCTTACCAGTCTGTCTAGGCTTGTGCCAGCTGCAGTGGTAGGCCGCTCCTCGGGGCTGTATGGCCTGAAGCGAGCGTTGAACACATCCGAAACACCACGGGTAGACCTAGTCATTCCTGCGGGTTTTGGCTGGCCACAGCCTTGAAAAACCTGCAATTACAAAAACATGGGCACCCAATTGTCAGGGGTTTAAATTACTTGGGAAGCGGAAAATAGGAAAAACACGCTGTTTTGTTAAGGTTTCGTGAAGCATTTACACCACATTACCAACGTGACAGTGCTCTTCGTCAAGTTGATATAACCACGTTGATAGGTGATTCAACTAGGAGCTGTGACCAATGCTATTTAAGATGACAGAGTTAAGTTTTTACAGGCTTTTGGGAAAATACCACATATACTTAAACCATAAACTAAACAGCATCTGTTGCATGGGAAAGCCAACAGAGCATTTAGCTTTGAATGAGAACAGGCATTCAAATCTGTATAGGCAGAAAGAATTCTTCACAACCACCTACATTTTTTTTTCTTTCTGACTACAATTTTGTGGGCAAAGAAAAATGCAGTAAAACACAGGAAACACATTAACTACTGTTAGTTGAACTAAGATTATCTGACCAAATTGAAACATATAATTCAAATTCAAGAACTAAACTTGGACATAATAAGAACGTGTTGTACTACACACCTTAGACACAGGCCAGTGCGACTTAGAGAAAGCTCCCCCCCTTAGTTTTTTTGCTTCAGCAGCCTGTCTGAGGTGTTACTTTAGTCGTGTGGAGGATAAACCTAATTGACATACCCTGTAGGAGACCTGGGCACTGTTATCTTGCATATTCATGATGGCCTCTGAAATCTTGACATCAATAGGCTCCATGACAGATTCAATGTTGAAAGGTCCCTCCAGCCTCTGTGCCACCAGCAGCAAAGCATCTGTCAAAACAGTGGTAAAAAAGGGTGGGGTGTGGGAAGGAGGGAGGAGATGGACACAGGAAGACATTCAGTTAAAGAAACACTTTTCACTGGTTTCTAAGTACTCAGTCAAGAAATTACTTGCATATACAAATTAGAAACAGCAAATATGTTTTTGAGGGAAACGTAATGCTGAACGAATTAAGTTATATTGAGGAAATGTTGCTAATCAATGTACCCCATTTTGGTGTGATCCTTGATTCAGATCTAAGCTTTAAGTCCCACATTGACAAGGTGACGAAAACATAATTCTCCCACCCCAGAAACATAGCTAATGTACGACCATTTCCAAATGAAAAAGATGCCGAGATGTTGATTCATGCCTTCATTTCAAGCCGCCTTGACCACTGTAACACATTTTACTAGCCTCCCAAAAAACACCACTGAGAGACTTCAGCTCATTCAAAACTCTGCAGCTCAGCTATGAACCAGAGCCAAGAGAATAGAGCACATCAGGCCTGAGCTGCCCTGCACTGACTTCCTGTCACATTTAGAATAGATTTTAAGCTCCTCCCCCTTGTATACAAAGCCCTACATGGGCTAGGACAAAGCTACGTTGCTAACTCCCTTGTTAACTATTTTCTTACTTGATTTTATGATTTATAGTTTTCCAACTCTATGATTTTATCAATCAGCTCTGTTTTATGTCCATTCTGTCTATTTTCATTTGAGCACTCAGGGTTTATACTGTCCATAATGTAAAACATTCTGTTCTGCATTTCTTGCATGAAAGGTGCTTTACAAATAAAGTTTATTATTATTATTATTTGTACATTATTTTGTGGCAGGTATGATGAAACTTTACGTTTCTCAACAACCTTGTGGTGACGGTGTGGTCAGGTTTAGGTGTTTTTGCTTAAAATACCCACGTTTAGTGGAACAAAATCTGATGGAGAAGCAGTGACAAGTTGGTGAAAAACACCCAGGTTTGGTGGCTCAAATGCTGCTGGGAAATGCCACTGTGTTTGTGAAAGACACCCAGGTTTGGTGCCACAAACACATGTGGAACCAACGCGATGGACTGACCAAAAACAACCAGTGTTGCTGGTTTCGAACATTGTTCTGCAGAAGTCTGCAGCTTGGCAGGCGTCTCGTCGAGGTGACACGCCATCCAGCATCCCCTCCAACTTTCAATGACAAAAGTCAGCTTATATATTACTCACTTTAGAAACACTGATTTGATATGTAATAAACATGCAGATGTAACATCATGGTTTGCAGAAACATATATTGCAGACATTTTCTTCTGGCTACTGGGCTGAGATACCTGGCAAGTTGCAAAATGTTAATACTAAACTTATCAGCAAAGTGTCCATTGGCAACATTTTTCATTTGTTTTCTGCCTGAAGAGGCAATCTTGAAATGCACCATCCACTCAAAGTGACTACAGCATTTTTTAAATTTATTTAGTTATCTTTTTTTTTCTATTAGGGCTGCTGTGAAACTGCGCCTATTTGAGGTGACAAAAAAAGTTTATCTTGGGTGCACTGGTACAATGGACAACCAAGAAAAGACAGCAGAGGAGATACCCACACGCCAATGCAACTGGGCTGAAACAAAAAACGTTCACAGGCTGAGATCAATGCAAAATAAACAAAAAGTCAATTTATTTAATTAAATTTAATTAAATTTTATATACTTTATTAATCCCTGAGGGGAAATTCAGTTTTTTCACTCTTGTTGTCAATTACACACAGGTCCAAAAGACACACACATGCACAAACAGGACCTATACATGCACTATGTGGAGAGATGTCAGAGTGAGGGGGCTGCCTTGGTCAGGCGCCCCCAGCAGTTGGGGGGGGTTCGGTGCCTTGCTCAAGGGCACCTCGGCAGTGCCCAGGAGGTGAACTGACACTGCTCAAGGGCACCTCGGCAGTGCCCAGGAGGTGAACTGACACCTCTCCAGCCACCAGTCCACACTACACATTTGGTCCGGACGGGGATTTGAACAGGCGACCCTCCGGTAACGGCAACCCAAGTCCCTATGGACTGAGCTACTGCTGCCTGAGCTACTTGATGCAAAACAAAGTCAATTTATTCAGGACATCTATGCACAAAAAAAGGTGCAAAACGTAATACAAAAATTGAATAAAAACAACTGTTTCAGTCCTTAATTTTGTCTTGACCAGTAGCACTTACAAGGACTGAAATGTCTGCTGCTGTTTTGCAGCACCTTCTTTTTGTGCACGGATGTCCTAAATAAATTGACTTTCTTTTGCATTGATCTCAGCCTGTGAACCTTTTCTGTGGTTGTCCAGCCCAGTTGCATTGGTGTGCAGGTATCTCCTCTGCCATCCTTTTTTTCTTTATTCTATTAACATGTTATTGAAATCGCGACCTTTTCCTGACCTTAACAAAAGTGCCTCTCTTGCCTTAGCCTGACCACAGACAGGAGTCTGGACGTGAACCCGGAATTCTAGTGTCACAGTCCAGCGCTCTGTATGTCCGCCAACAACCCCAACCACCTCCCTGGGAATCCAGCACGGTTCATAACTGTAGTGTTTCATTAACTCCAAGTAACGTTGTGTCTGAACATAATCCAGGCAGCGATTACATAATCACCACAACGTAATTATGAATGTAATTCAGTGATATATAAACGTAATTTCTGGGAGGCAGGGTTGAGAACTCAAATAACCTTCAACATAGCAATTATTGTTACTTTTTTTTTTTTTTTTTTTTTTTTAAGCACTCCATGCAGCTATTTTACTTTACTTGGGCAATGGCTGCATTGGATGTATCATGTGGTCCTGCTCATATGCTTAGCTTAATACATTCCTGTCATGTCTGATGCGGCAGGATGTAATATTAGCAGCACTTGAGAGACTCAAGACTCGTTTTCTTTAAATAAGATTCACCTTTACTGTTATTGCAAAGAGTTCAGGGACTGAAACAACAAACTGCAGTTTAGCATCTAACCAGAAGTGCAATTAGAGTAATGCACATAGTGGTAATAGAATAAACAGCAGGGGTAGGTATGAATAGACACAAGATATTCACAGTATAAACAGTGTGAATATGTGCAGCAGTGACCAAAATATAAAGTGCAGGTGTGAGTATGAATACAATAAACAGTGTGGACAGTTATTTAAATATGTATGGGAAGAACATCTGTAGTACAGGTAAGTGTATGCACTTAAAAGGTAAAAATGAACAAAACCATCATATTCACAAGGCTGATAACACAAGTTCACTGCAAATGTGGAAAACATAATCATAAAACATAAGCAAAGGGGAATTCCACACACGTCCCAGCATACATTTGTATTGTGCTGTATCTCTGTTTAGTTGTGTGCATTCGCAGTGTTTCTGCATTTGCTTGTATTTTCTGTCTCTGCTTAATAATTGCTTGCATTTTGTTTATGTGGGTTTTCTGTATTTGCTGGTGTTTTTCTGTATTCGAAATGCTGTCCGAAATGCAGAAGTTGTCAGACCGGTGTGAATGTTTTCTTCATTTGTTTCTGTTTTCTCACATTGCTTGTGTTTTCTTAAGTTGCAGCGTGTCAGGCTCTGTCAGCTCGCACAGAGAGTACAGAAACAAAAAGAGGGAGCAGGCTGACTCCACAGACAGCTAAAAAAAATAGCATGTTAATTTCCACATTGCAGAGTTTTATTTCTTTGAGTTTTGTTAAAAGCTAAAATGCTATATCTACCTTATCCCCCTCCAGACATATTTCAAAGTGCGTAAAATTACTATGACTGATATATTATTTACCATGGTTTTCCCAAATTAAAAGTAAAAAACAAAACAAAACAAAAAACCTGGAAGCCCTTCTACTCTTTCTACCTCATTGAGAAAGAGGTGCGTTTGAATCTTAGATTTTAGGGAAGTGAGCAGACATCACCTCTTTCATTAGAGGAATGTGAAAACACCTCTCTAGTGACAATCTTGCACAGATACAAGTCAGTATTTTGTCCCATTTTTGGGGACACAACCATAAGAAAAACATATTTTTGAGTGGAAGGGGAGCAAAATTGGTTCCAGGTTTTCAAACGAGAGGATGCTGGCTTTCTCTATCTTATAGTCTCACTGTAAACCAAATACTTCTGGGCTCTGACTAGGGCTGGGTGATATAGACAAAAAATCCTATCTCAGTATTTACAGGCTAACTGGCGACACACAGTATATATCTCGGTATTTTTCTATGACATGGGCTACATGTTTTCAGTTGCAAGTCACAAACACTTTTATAAAAACAGCTGTGATCAAAATAAAATGCAAGGACAGGGATTTCATTCCTGCTTGAAAATACACAGCTGCACAACATGTACATGACAAATTATGTAAAATAAATAGCAGGGCTGTACGTTACTGATTTAGCACATAGCACTGCAGCACAAAACTATAGCATGAGTAGGTCTAAATCCATTGTGGTTTGGAACAATTAAAAATCTTTTGTGTGGGGAATTAAAACGTCATTTACCATGGCCTTTCAAATGAATCTAGTGCTGGAAAATGATTTAAAAAAATGTTATTTATTTAGGCTATTAATCTTATTTATGCACATAGCATCAACAGAGAGGCCGAGAAGGAGTGAGAGACACTTCTGCGTTATATGTCTTGTATATGAAACGTCTGCATCCAGGCGCTGTCTCAGTGTCACACAATAGACTACAACTACCAAGAAGAATGGCGAAGCGCTATGACCCACCTCACACACAAACTAGCAGTGCAGCACTGGATTGCACGTGTGCTACTGCGGTAATTCCATCTCACAGAATGATTTAGCGTAGCACGTTCAACATATACATCGATGTCGCACTTTAGACTCATGAACAGACAGATGAGTAAGTGGGGCGGAGCTGTGTTGAGAATGAGAGAGGAGAGATGCACACTGGTATGTGTTATGTGACACAAACAGTGTTGTCTAAATTTATATCTTGCTTGAAAATATACCGATATATTGTACATAGTCATTGCAGTATATCGCCGAGCCCTTGTTCTGACTGTATGTTGAATAAACTAAGCAACTTCAAGACACCCATTTGAGTTTTGGAGAATTGTGATGCGTATTTTATTATATGTTTGGATATTTAAAAGACTTAATTAATAAAGTGAAAAAAAAACAAAAAACTGAAATAATAATGAAAATAATTTTTACCCTTTTAGACACTGTTTCACAAAAGGTCATAGCTTCAAACAGCAAACTATTGTGTCTTGCCTTCTGATTACTCGACAGTGTTGTCAATTATCTCCTCCAACTCATCACAGTCCACCAACACACACTCATGAAGCATGAATGCTTCTTGTGGCAAATTCAATTTTTATGTAAATCAACTCAATCAAGTCAACAAAATGTTGTTATGCTGCATGCAACAAATAGTACTGATGAGTCATTGATTTAATAAAACATCTGAAAGCCAAGCATTTATTTACATGCGCAGCGGGCAATGAATACTATAAGGTCAATGGCTCATTAATATCCCTGTGTGGACACATGCCAGAAGGCCTCGCTGAACATGAGACACTTGCCATCATCACCTCCACAGAATACATTTGTTTTTATTCTTTTCAAGTAACACCTCTAATCATTTTTAAAATGAATGCCTTGCAGTTGTACGTCTCCACCAACCAGTCAAGTTGCAGTTTATATCCATGTCTGTCCAGACTCACATGCAACTATGACAGCTGACAATGCTTCAAATATGGATGTTGCTGCAAAGAAGCTACAAATTCTGAAATGTGGATGCTTCACACACATTTCAAAGCTGGCAACACAGAATATCTTAACAATCAGCAAAGTTATAAGGTGGGCACCCAAGATTAGTGTCACCAATTCAGTATCTGTCCAAATGTCTCCCCATCTGTTCTGAGATATGAAGCTGAATAACGGCCAGAAAAGTGCTTTTGCAGAACACTGTGATGTCACCGTGAAGATGACCTTTTACCTTTTGGATATAAGATGTCATCACTTCATCATTTTATCCCATCAGACATTTGTGTGAAGTCTTGTCATGATAAGCATATGATTTCTTGAGTTATGGCCAGACACGTGTTTTGTGAGGTCACAGTGACCTTTGACCTTTGATCACCAAATTCTAAATAGGTCATTTACATTGCCTAGAGTTGGTTCGTGTTCTCACGGCAGCATTTACAAGCGGACCAGATAAAATACCTGCATGAGAAAGCTGCTCTTGATGGGTCAGAATTTCCATGTGGGAAAAATCCAGGAAGTAAACAAAACGTTGAAGAAGAGTACACTTGCAAGATAAATGTGACACTTTCTAATGTCACAATGGAGGGATAGCTACGCAGGTTGATGTTAGCGCTGGTCATCGTGGACTATATTGCTGTCATTGTTCATTTTAGTCAAACCATACAGTTTGAAAACGAGGCGCGGCTCCAACTAGAAAACAATGTTTTGATGCATTGGATGTGCTGAATGTGCATATTAAGGCAGTACAGGAGGAGGTGCACATTAATAATCCTCCAGGACTGTAACATGCTCATGTTTAACCCAAACAATGTGTCATGTGACTGCAGTTGGTTCGGATCGAGGTCGGAACACGTTCTCACCACAAACGAACCGCACCAGAGTTCATTTGCAACCTGACCAAGACCACCTCTTCAAGAAGGTCTCAGTCTGGTTGTTTTGGTGTGATTGCTGTGTTCACACCTGCCCAAATGAACCGCACTCAGGGGGCAAACAAACTTGAGTTTGATTGAACTGAACCAAACAGGTGTGAAAGCACCCTAAGTGGACATTTTGCCAAATATATGAAAATCTCTCAAGGCGATTCTGAGATATCACCTTCACAAGAAGACCCTCTGACATTCAAAATCAAATCAGTTCATCACTGAGTCCAAGTGGATGTTTGTGCCAAATTTAAGGAAATTACCTCAAGGTGTTCTTGAGATATCACACTCACCGGAATGGGACTGACAAACAGAGGACCAACTTGGAAACATAATGCCTCTGGCCACAGCTGTCACCACATAAAAAGATGCATAAAAAGATGTTGCTTTGAAAATGTTCAATATTTACAGCTTTGATGGTTCAGATCTCACAGTAGCTCGAAGTAGATAAGCAACAGCTGTTGCCCTTTAAAGGTTAAGTGTGTTAATTGATATTTCTATGAAACAGAAACAGTGCTAAAGTGCTCTCAAGCCCACTGGATTTATTCACTAATGTGCCACAGTTTTTGTAATGGCAGTCCTGCATTTGAATGGCGTGCCACAGGGAGTTGGACATCACAAAACCACTAACTCATAACTGAGCGAGTCCCAGATCTGGAGACAGTACTTAAGTAGTCTGTCAGGAAAGGTTTCTCCATCTGTGGACCTCCCAGGACAAGACCTCACCAGCGGGCTGTCGTAATGACTCTACAATTACCCCCATACTAAATAACGTCATCCTGTCATTTGGAGACAACGGAAACAATGGCTTCTCACTTGACGCTTGTGACTGCCTTAACTGTTTATTTAATCTGCAGTAAAATGTCGTGAGCAGTGTTGTTTTTTGAAGAGTACTTGACATGTTTTTATTGACTTGCTGCTCCTATCACTCCACCCATCATTAGAGAATGCTATAATTTATTCCCAAACTGTGAAGAGACAGATAATATTCCTGAGAACAGACCAAAAAGCAGTGTCTGAGCAGTGTGTAAAAACCATGCATCTTCAGTGAAAACAAAAGACTAATACTCTGTGCAAAAGGAATCCAAGGACTTAAAGAGGATATAAGATACAAATACTGTACATTAACAAAAGAAAACAAATTATATTCCTGTTCTTTGATAGCAGGCTTGTCCAGCTTTTCATTCTGGTAGGACATGAGATCACTAATGGCTGAAGAAAAGAGCTGAGAGACATTAGCGCAGCTCTGGCTCGATTTCCTTTCCAATTATGTCAAAGTCTGAGCCTTTGAAGAGCTCCTCTGTTTGTTAACATAGAAAAAATCTAATAGCCTGTGATGCTTGCAGAGATTTTAATATACAGACTACATCGGTGCCAAATGGTTTCCTGCAGTAGCACTTCAATCGCACCACTGTGCAACCATATGGTCTAAATGTAGACGACACCTGTACCGGCAGAAAAATCAAACACAAAAATTAAGATTTGCTACTACTAGACTATTGATCAGCTGCTACGTGTTTCTTGACACTGCACTGCAATTAAGGCCAAATGCTTTCTTTGTCTTCTTGTATTTCTTGAAAATAATCTGAACTTGGCATTGCCATACTGCTCGCTGTTTGATGTGATTATGATGTAAATTCATTCAACTGCCTCAGGTATGTCTGCTTACTTGATAACAAACACACACACATAAAAAAATGAATAAATAAATAAATAAATAAGATCTCAATTCAAGCATAAGCTTGAAAACTGTCAAGTGCAAATACTGAAAATTTAGGTCAAGGGAGCCAACTGGGAACAACTCATATTTCATAATAAGAGAAAAGAAGAGTGCCTCTAGCATCAGAGACGATGGAAACCATGGTGACTTATCTGCAACTTATCAGATGGGCTTGACAAACAGAGAGAGCCGGGAACTTTGTCTTCATACATAACTGAGGAAGAGCAGACAGGGAGCGACAGGAACAGAGAGAGAGAGGGAGGAAGAAGGGAGCAGGAGGATGAGAAGTGCTGCTGATTGGGTTGAGTCAGGCCATGGTACGGCTCTGTCCCAGAGGAAGAGCTCCTGCACCGCATGTGGAAAAACTCTACCTACATGGAGAATTAATGACCGTCATTTATGAAGAGTGCATGAAGTCCGGTCCGCTGTGGCACGGCTGCCACTTTGAGCCAAATTTTCCCTGCATCACTGTTGCAGCGCCCAGATAGGCCACTGGCCAGCCGGAGGAAATCTTTTTATCATCACGACACAGCCATGCAAATAAACGCATCTCATCCTATTCTGAGCTGAGGGTTTAAAACGACAACTGAGACTGTGCCTGGATATAAAGACACCATGCCGTGAAATCACAGCGTGATCCAAATATTTTGTTTCATATCTGAGGTTAATGTTTCAGTTTGTGATGTGAAACATGCTTATTTGTGCTGTCTTGCTAAACAGCCAAAAAAAAAAAAAATCGGAGGTAATGTTACTCTGGCTCTGCCTCTTTATCGAGATTGATGTCCACTTAAATTCAGGCTATGTCAGCCAGCGGCAACCTCCAGCAGACAAGGACAAATAAGGAAAGTGAAAAGGCCCATCTATGGCTCTTTGCCTGTAAAGAGCTCCCCAGGATGAAAAATGGCTCTAGTGTAATTTGGATTCTGTAAAGCATAGCTCATCTGTGCTTCAGTCAACCAACTAATGGTGCTATATGAAACGGTATAAAAATGGAAAAGGAAAAAAAAATGCATGTTGTTCCTTGGTCACACTTTATCCTGATCAAAAAGTCCTTGAACATACACATATGTGCACAGACACATAGACGCATTTCAACATGATGTTGAAAACAAGCTTTCACTTTTAAAGTACTAACGGCCATAAAACACAGATGTCACATGCAGACTGTCAAGAATTAATTTCTCTTTCGAAACCTTAAAAGCTTTTCCAAAATGATAATTTCGTCTTTTATATATATTAAAACATCTACAATAGAGGCTGAATTTCTCCATGGCTACCACTGACAGGCCGGTGGTAATTCTTGTCTTCCTTGTCAACCTCCAATGACTTGTTAAGGGCATTCACAGAAAATGACAAAACTCTGCATATCAAAATACAAAGAGCATGTCATGATGTGGAGAATCAGCTTTGGCCTGACAGAGCTCACTGGCCTTACTTTAAATATACTAATGGATACTGAGCTAAAAGATCCATATTAAACACATCATGCTCTATAACACACACAACAGCCTACATGTTGGAAAATGGTGGGAATCTTGGAGAGGTATGGATGGCGATGCTGGTCACTTTGGTCCAGACCGAAATATCTCAACTGAACTGCCCCTGAAATTTTGTCCAGACATTCATGTTCCCCTGAGGGTGAATCCTACAGACATTTTTTTTTGTAGCAGGTCAAAGTTTTCCCTTTTCAAGTGAAATATCTCTAGATGTATAGATGTTCATATTTCCAAGACAATGTATGCCAAGATTTTAATGATCCCCTGACCTCTTCTCTGGCACCTTCCTGGAGTCAACATTTGTGGTTCTGGTTGAGGTATCTCAACAACTATTGGATGGACTCCCATGAGATATGGTGCAGACAAACATGTGCATGTGGGGCAGCATGGTGGTGCAGTGGTTGGCGTTGTCGCCTCATAGCAAAAGGGTTCCTGGTTCAAACAGGGGTTGGGGGAGCATGTTCCCCCGTGTCAGCGTGGGTTTTCTGTGGGTACTCCGGCTTCCTCCCACAGTCCAAAGACATGCAGGTTACCTGGTGACTCTAAACTGCCCGTAGGTGTGAATGTGAGTGTGAATGGCTGTCTGTCTCTATGTGTCAGCCCTGTGATAGTCTGCCTCTTACCCAATGTCAGCTGGGATAGGCTCCAGACCCCCCATGACCCCTGACAGGATAAGCGGTTATGGAAAATGAATGAATACATGTGCCCCTAATGGCTCATTTATGCTCAACATACAGACACGGACAAAGCCTTCTGTCCATACTATGAATTCATTTCGTCTGTATTTGTGCACGTTCTCTGAAAGCTTATGGATATGAACAAATAAGAGCAGTACCACCAGAGATTGTGGGGGCAATGTAGTGTAGTTCAAGCAAGATAAGACTGTAGGACACAACCTAGACATTTTAAAAATGGCGGAATGAAACAGTATAGCAGTATGTCAGCAGTATAGTGAAATGAATTCTCTGTCCAAATGTCGCCATGTATTTAATGTCCCCACAGACCACCGTCATCTACAATGCTGCCTACATTAAAGGGTTCATTAATACGACTTCCTGCACCATCACCATGTTTATTTTAGTCAGAAACTTTTGAGTCTGACAACAAGTCCATTTTTTTCATATGCATTCGATAAAAATTGTTATGTTCAGAAACCGATGCATTTTATTGGTTAGTTTCCTTCAAGAATTTACAAAATGGGAAAACACATTTCCTCCCTTGCTTCTCTCCTCTGGAGTTACCTCCCTGTCTGCTGCCACTCTCTACTTGCATCTTATTTATTTATTTAACCAGAAAAACCTCTTGAGAGTAAAAATCTCTTTTTCAAGAGTGTCCTGGCCAAGACAGGCAGCAATATAAGTTACAGACAGACAAAACAGAGCAAAAATACAGAATAAAAATGTACAGCTCTAAAAGCAGCAATATAAAACACAAGATAAGATTACTACAAAGAAAAGCCAGAAAGTATGATAATGAATTCTAGAAATCAACCATTAAAATGCAAGAAAGTCAACTACACATTTTTTTGCTTAATGTACAGACATGAGTGTGCTGGAAGTGGGCCAAGAATAGCTCTGTAAACAAGAGTACGCCAATGAAAAAGTCTATGAAATTGTAAAGAGAGCCAGCAAACCCGAGCATACAGGATACATTTGGCCCCCTGGCTACCTGAAGAGGCTGAGCTGTCCCTACTCTCTGTCTTCACACTGAAGCTCCACATCAGTGATATCCTCCTCCTCGTTATCATCATCCATCTCAACAATACTAGTACTAAAGATGCTGTGTGCCCAGTTCCTCTTTCTTGTTTTGGATGCATGCATCCCACAGGTTACAACAAATTGTCTTTGCTCTCTCTTGGTCTAACAACTCTCTAACAGCTTTTGATGGATACGAAAAAACGCAGAAAATAGAACCTGTTTCAGAAGCTAATGACAGATGAAAGTTCTGGAGATAGTGTGCAAGGGTGTTTACACATTTAGTCCTTTTAAAATGAACTGAACTCAGTCCTCCTAAAGTGCACCAAAAAGTGAACTGACAGAAAAGGGACTCAGTTCTTTTTGTGTTCACATTGCCAGTTCATTTGAAAGAGGACTCAGTTCTCTTTCTGTTCAACTTCAGCTCTGATGGGGCCTCAGTCCTCTTTCTGTTCACACTATAGCCTATAATATTGACGTAGTTTTGTTTTTACTTTGTCGTGGCACTGCAGTGCGGTTATGAAGCAACTTGCTTTCAGATGAACTTAAAATTGGAGTAAAACCTTAGTGTTTCTGTGCTGTAGACTGTTGCCATTTTAAGTGTTTTACATTCCACATCTGGAGACGTGCAGTTTCTTCCGCTTTGTGTTCACAAGGCACAGGTTGCGTGAACCGCACTGCGGACTTGAAGTGGACCAAACTCAGACCAGCTCTGAGTTCGGTTCACTTCAGAGGGGTCTGAGTTCTCTTGGAGTGTTCACATATGTCCATAAAATGCTGAGTCACAGCTCTGAGTGAGCTTAGAGGGCTGAAAAGGACCAAGTGTGAAAACATCCTAAAGGCGCATTCACACCAGGATAGTCCGAGGGACTCGGTTCAACTGGGCGGGGAATGCCGAAATATTTCACACCCTCATTTGGTTCGGTTCACTTTCACACTGCACTTTTTAAAGCGGACCCATTCGCCTGGACAACGTCACACAGTTACAACAGCTGCTTGTTTGAGGGCAGTATTGCCCGAAATGACCACTGACTAGTGGAAGAAAAAAAGCATGAGGAAGAAGAAAACCCGACTCATTGATTGGCAAGGACTGAAAATGGAAATCCATCCCCTTCAGCTGGCTTGGTCACCACAAAAACAAAATGCACTCTATGTCACTTCCTCTCTTTGGTTCACTTCCTTTCTTTAGTTCACTGGATAGTCCCTTTTGCATTTCCCACTGTAAGTGAACCACCCCAGGGTTCACTTGCAAGTGAACCGAGACCCCCAGTTGTCAAGCGGACCAGGGCTCGCTCATTAGGTCCGCACCAGAATGAATGAACCGAACTATCCGTGGAAGCGGACCAGGGTTTGTTTAAAGTGGACCAAATACTGCCAGTGTGAATGCATCCTGAATGTGACTTGTGACATGTGAGGTCATTTTTCTTTTCACCGTGCAACAATTTCAGATGAAAAATACAGACTGGGCTCGCAAAGGCCTTTAGTCATGTTTAAAAGTAAAGCATCGCACGCTCATCATGATTGTTTTCCATTATACCAGTACAGATCTGTAATGGAGTGATAACATTACTCTAAATAGGATGCAAGGCTAATAATGTAAAAGCCATATACTGGAGAAGCACTGATACTGTACTGCACTGCTAATGAAACTAAACAGCATAATCCAATAATGAGCTATTCTCAGGCAGATCGTGTTACTAATGGGGTTGGAGATGCCATGGAATTTCAATCTATGAACGCTGACAGGAATAGTTCAACTATTTTGCCCACAAATAGGTCGAACAAGTTCTTCCCCCAAGTCAGTATCCTTTCTTTCACTTTGTAAAATCCACATATTACAGGCCGCAGCACCACCTCAAAACTCAGACCTGGACAGGTTCAACAGCGAAGACAATGAAGCAGCTCGGAGCAAAGACAATGTTAGGCCTGGCTGCTCATAAATACACCACGGAGAATAATTCCCCTCTCTTCACGAAATTTCTCTCTTTCTGCAGATTCATAATTGCACAGGTGGGAAGTGAGTCTGTAATTAGATCTACTCAACCACATCTTCATGTAACTGTGAGTGATTAGGCAAGCAAAGAACTATAAAACAAAATGGAAATTAATGTTGTCGCTACAGATGCCTTTGCACATAAAACACAGCAAAAGCACAATGCTCATCCATTGCTGCCTTGTAAAGGAGCACAATATGCTCCGCAATATTTGTCTGACACCTTCACACAAATGATGTAAAAGGGTGGCACAGGCTGGGTCTATACTCTGCCAGAAATAACTCCAAAGTGTGGAAGCTATATAATGTGATGTAATTTTCTCAGCCCTCAATTTTCAAGTTCACAGTTTTCTCACAGCTGGAAGCACTAATGGAAGACTTTAAGTTTTATTAATGGTCTCTACATGCCAAAGTTACTGCCAAAGGGGCAGTTCTAAAAGTAGCCTACACTTTTAAAGGTGATTTCATATATTTTTACAGGATCAATAATTTTGTCAAGTGTCATTTCAAACCTGTCTCGAGATAAATGGCCTTGAATTTTCAGACATTCGCTTTATTATTAGTGAGGGCTGAGACTCTGGAAAGTAGCTTGCATTTCAGACTAATATCCTGAACAGTTAGGAAGAAAACTAGATGGCTTTTTTTTCTTCCAGGACAAAACAGCACAACAAAGTTTGTTGCTGAACTGCAGAAATTAAATACTACAGTAAGCAGGATGGCTTTAAAGTCAAAAATCTATGGTCAGGCCAGCACCTTGCATGGCAGCTCCCTGCCAGTAGTGTGTTAGTGTGTGCATGAATGGGTGAATGATGAGTGGCAAAAACCTTTGCTATGTCTTAAATGGATTACTTCTATACTTACACCTTCTATTTTGAGTGCATGAGTGCATTCACACTGAGAAGTAAGGCAAAATGCAGTGCCCTGTGAGTACCCTGGATGGTGCATGCGAGTGTGGACACTTCTCATCCTCAATGGTCACCATCTTGCCTACATAGTGGATATGGCAGGACCACAAACACATTTCAAACTTGGGAAATAGCATTCAAGGAGACTACCACAGTGAACACTGAAGTATTGTACAGTTATACATGTGTATTTTTCACTTCCACTACACTGTTGTCAGATGGGAGCCATTAGTTTGGTCCCACAAATGATAACACAAATGCTAGTTAGCTAACAGTGGAATATTCAATCCTCTGCCACTGATGGTACATGTGTTGTGGTGTAAGCTATACGAATAATTAAAATTCAATTAACGCCTGGTGGTTGTGCAAGTTTGGTTGCAATTTGCCAAGCAGAAGAAAAACTGTTAGATCTTGCAATCAGTCATTTCTGGTAAGTGCACAATGGCCATGTTTGATTTTAAACAATAATACCCTGTCAAAATTTGTGCATTACACTATGCACATAACGTCCAGCGTGCACTACATTTATGTGTGCTAATGGAAGCATCCAATTTTAGACAAAGTACTTGTAAAGCACTATATACATGTGGCCATTTGGCATTTACTGTAGTTGCAGCTGCCAGGATATTAGCTTCTGAACTTAAAGGAATAATTAACCATTTTGGAAGTATTTGACTTCTGGTGGAGAGTTAAATGGGAAGATCAATATCATTCTCATTACTGTCTGTTAAATACAAACTACTGCAAGCAACTGGTTGCCTTAGTTTAGCACAAAGACCGAAAACGTCTGCCTACCAGCACTGCTAAAGATCAGAAATCAACGTTATATCTTATGCGTTTAATCTATACAAAAACTGAAATGTATAAATGACAGTTCTATGATATATGGGTGGTTATATTATGGATTATTTCTTGGCCAAGACCGACAACCTCCTGGTACAGTGGATTTGCTTCCATCTTTTACAGTGTGTTTGCTTTAGTGAGGGATCACTTCGGCAGAACTGTGTCTGTCTGCTGTTAAGTGCTGAGCAGGTAGTGTACTGTGGGCCTTTATGAAGTCTTTCACTTAAAACTGCTTCCTGCTATGGCAAAGAAAAAAAAATTGTATGAGAGCAGAGAGAGTGAACCAAGTCAAGTTGCAGCTGGGCAGCTACTGTAAACAGCTGAAAATCATATTGAGCTCTGTAGAGCTGAGAGGAGCTACAGATTTGGGTGAACACTCTCTGTAGGTTCATTGCTATGAGCAACCATTTTGACACTGTTGCATGTTTTTACATATTTATTTGATGCATTATTATAAAAAAAAAATGATTATAGCTTTAAGACAAATTGCTTACTTGTAGACTTTTTCTTAAGGAAGCCTTACTTTAAGAGGACACAGCTTCTGCATAGCTGAAAAGTTTAAGGGTCACTGTTAAATTTCACCCTTCTGGTGAAATTCCTTTTCATTTAGCAGAAGTAATGTGTAACATAAATGTATTATAGCCTAAATTGCACTCAGCAAGAACAATAATCTAGATTCAAGCACCTTTATCTTGAATTTCTAAAGTTTCAACAGATTTTTTAATAGATATTTTGTTTATACTAGCAAATTTTACTAGTTTGTGGAAGATTTTTGCAGAGCAGCTTTGTATTTTCTTAACCCTTTGCCCATGGGTGGTGAAACAAGCCACTAAGATTAGGCAGTGCAAACAACCATTATAAATCCATTTAACTCCAAGGTGTGGGTGAAATGGCTTTTAGGCACCGCTGTTCTAAATCGCTGCTGTTCAAAAGCAACTATCCTCTGAATGGAAAATTCAGGTATACACAGGAAGGAAAAACATAGAACAGTGGCTGCAGCTAGACCGCAGGTGACACTAATTTTCTTTTGACATTACATCACATATTGGACCCCAAACAGGGCAAAGACAATGATGGCGAGCCGTATGCGTCTACATACTCAATTAATCTCCATTCCTTTAGCCGTGGGTGTCGCGTTTGTTTGAGGAGCTGAAATGTCAACTCAATATAAAGACCTGTGGCTGAATTTTGCTGCCTCTAAGAGTTCAAGCTCTCTGATTTCAAATCCACTGCAGCTCTCATTGCACAATCTGATGTGTTATTAGACACTCATCAGATGCAAGGCGGCTTTCCATCTCCCTATTTCTTGGAGGCCATCTAATAAATCCTTCAGGATGCAAAATACAGGATGAGCAAAGCACAGAGGCTCATCAAGAAATCTGCAGACAATCATAGAAGTCAGTGACAACGTATGAGACAACAGTTCTTTCAAAACAAAGGCAGAATAATTGAAAATGTTTTCAATATAACTCATTGTTTCCAGTGGTGGAATGTAGGGTACTTACATTGTAAACTTCGACTTCACCACATTTCAGAAGGAAATACTGTACTCCACTACACTAACCTGACCTTCCGACTCCCCCCAAGTTAACATCATTAGCTCTGTCATCACTACTGCTATTGTTTAGTGCTATTTTGTTTTGCTGAGTTAGCTGCTAACCTCTGGCTCAGCCACCTCCATGTTGAGAGCTGTGTACAGACAACTCAAATGTTCAAAATTTCATTTAAAAGGCCCCTTAAGATATTTTGCATACACAACACATGGAGTGCTTATAATGATATATATAATGATATGACACCTCGTTAAAAAAATTGAACTACCCAACAGTATAAACAAGCAAGCAGCACCATCAACTGATGGAGCAGCTGGTTGATGGAAGGGAGTCAGCTGATAGATCACCTGATTCCTTTCTGTGCAAGCAATTGGTGAATCTCATTCATGGCACCCTATTTAAACTGCTCTGGCCTGCCTACTGTTGCTGCTTCCTCTGCAAGCCACTTTGCAACCCGCCTCCACCCCAGCTCCTCCTTTTCATGCTGTGTCTGATTTATCAATGTCATTTCTGTTTGTCATTGACGCTGCTCTGTTCTGTTCCCGGGGGGTCTTTGCTGCTGCTCTCCCTGCCTTAGGCTTCCCATGTAGGGGCATGGAAGGGCAGGGAGGTTTGCTCTCTCTCTCCCTGCCTTAGGCTTTCCATGTAAGCACGTGGAAGGGCAGAGAGGTGTGTTCTCTCCGCCTCAGGCTTTCCATGTAAGCACGTGGAAGGGCAGAGAGGTGTGCTTTCTCTGCCTTAAGGCTTTCAACGTCGGCACATGGTGTGTGCTCTTTCTGCCTAAAGCTTTCTGCGTAGGCGCATGGAAGAGGCTTTCTGCGTAGGCTAAGGAAAGGCAGAGAGGCCCCAGAACAGAGCCATACCGCCAAATATTATACTGCAAATGGAAATAAAGTTTTCTTTGACTGAAGAGTTCCTGACTGAAGTAAATTAATTAATTAGTCGATCAACAAAAAAAACTAATAGGTAACTACTTTGATAATTGTTAAAGTCATTTTTTGTTTCATGTTTTCAGCTTCTCAAATGTGAGGATTCACAGTTTACATCATTTTAATTATTTTAATATCTTTTATCTGTTTCTAATAATTTTGAGGTTTGGACTGTTGGTTGGACATAATAAGCATTATGAAGGTTTCGCTCTGGGCTCTGGGTAATTGTAACAACATTTCTCTTTCTTTTTTTCCCCCAGTTTTTACAATCAATCCATTAATGGAAAAAATAATAAGCAGATTAGAAGTTGCAGTCCTGTAGTTTAAACTAGCTCTACTTCATCCCACTGCAGTTTTAAAATGCTGCTCACACATTATTATACAGTAAAAATAATCTAATGATATAATATATGATAGTATATATGATAGTATTTTTTTGATGCAGGACTTTACTTGGAAGGAAGTATTTTTACAATGTGGTATAGTACTTTTACTTACATATAGGATCTTAATACTTCCTCTGCTGCTGATTATTTAATAATATAATTATTGTTTAATTAAAGGAGACTGCTGTCACAGGTTAATCAGTGTCTGTCACCATTCACAGAGACTCAGGCTTGCCACTGTAGTTCCATACGCAGAGATGAGTTTAAGCTCATTGTTTGCACTTGCTCTTTCACTCGCCCACTCATGTGCTCTCTGTCTCTCTCTTCCTTTGTCAGATCAGTTGGAGAGTTCGTTAAATCTATTTTAAACATTAATAACGCTGAATTAAACTCCTCTGCTTAATAGAAAAGCCTGATCGCTAAAGCTGAGCATTATCTGAGCCACTTTCAACTCTGTGGTCGGGACGAAGGTCTCTAAGCCAGGTCGGGTGATGTGTTTTGACCTATTCAGATTGGCTGCCAACGCATGTTTAACTCACGTCACTGTGTAGGAGTGAAAGGAGTATTAGTTTGCCATAATTATGGTAAAGTGTAAAGGTGTGAAATATATTCAGTGTTTGAATTTATGCTCGTAAAAGCACTGAATTCAAAACCCTTCAGCATCCTTGTGAGCAGAAAATATTTGTCTATTTGTGTGGTCTGACTTTCAGCCATAGGCTGTCCACTCACAGTGTGTTAGGGAAGGTTTTTCCACTCAATATTTTATTCATGAGGAATCTTTCACAAAGCAGAGGATATGTTGCTCTAGCTTGAATTTTCATAAACAGTGAGGTTGTGGCTGGCTCCAGTTACCATGTGAAACAAATCACCTAATTAAAAAGAAACGAGCAGATAGAATCGATGCAGATCACTTCCAATGTGGTGACATGTCTCTCCGGGGAGAACAGTAACAGCCTGTAAACACCAGTGCAACAAGACTGGGAAAAAAAAGGCGTCAAGCAATTCACTTAAAAATGACTTTAAACCAATCTCCAGTCTCACTGTGGATATTATGAAGGTGCTGGAGGAAAAGTTCCATCACACATGTCAACTACCTGTCAACACACACACACACACACACACACACACACACACAAAAAATGATAATGACACGAGGGGTGTAAACTGCAGTGGACAATATTCATCACCGTAGCATGTGACTGGTATTCAAACAACTTGAGAGGAAGAAGACATTTGTGCAGACAGCCTGATAAATAACATCAAAAAATGGATAAAAACAGCCCGCTTCAGAACACGCTCCAACAAAAAGAATACCCAACCGGAAGAGTTTTTTAACAACACAAAGACACAAAGTAAACACGGTCAAAGTGATCATCTTAAAACAGATATCCAGTGATTTATGCAGACAACGTAATGCTCTATATATCCCAGAGGAGCTGGTGTGTGGGTCCTGATTATGTTCAGGTGCGGTGAACAGACTGACAGCTGTTCATCAGGCGCTCCATGCTTCAGCTAATTCATGTAATTAAAATCTAATCCTGCTCTTAATCTCATCAAATTGTACATGTGATGTTTTTTTTAAAAAAAATGTTTATAATGATAAGCAAATCATTATTTATCACTGAAACCAAATTCTGGCATTTGCAATTTAGAAAGCATACAAATATACTGCTTAAAAACATACTGTAATTAGCATCTGGCTCCATAATGAATGCCATGAGCAAGTCTTGTCTTTAGGAGAGAGAGAGGTCAGCAAGGATTTGTCCTCCAGTGGGAACAAATGGATTAGAGACTGGCTACTCAGCAGAGCCCATTTAATCTACTGTATGATTTATTCAGATTTGATTTATTCAGTGTAACATTAAGGAAGTAATACACATTACAGACTGACTCTTATAGGTGTCGTTGTAGCTGCTGCATGAACAAATACTTAGTAACATGACTGAACAAAAATGTTTTATTTTAATATTAATAATGACATGACCCTCTGGAACAAAAGCTTTATTAGTTCCGGGAACAGCACCTTTCAGAATTAATCTAAAATGGCAAAGTGAGACAAGCGTATTTAAAATTGACCTGGGCCTCCTGGAGCATACAGTCGGTTCGTGTTTTAAATGAAATTTTTTGGTTATATCTTATTTACTTGTCGATTTAATCTCTTGCTCAGGGGCAAGCAAAACAAGCATATGTGAATGGGTATTTGATCTAAGCTTGTTAGTGGATACTTAAAAGCTTAGGCGGAGCAACCACAGCGATCACGCTCAGGGGTGCCCCCAACATAGATTCTTACAGCTGGGTTCAAAAACTGCAACACTAATGGTTTAAGCTATTAACCAGCCCACAAATTACAGTTACCAAACCACCATGTTTTGAACAGACACACATTACAACCACTAACAAAAATCTGCATTTTGGAACTAATAACAGCAAACTGTACAAACGACTTCATTCAGCACTAGGCATGATGGGAAATTTGGGTCGTTCCTACAACATGTTAGTACAAAGCCTTGTTTTGATCTGCTCTGCTTTGCTGTTTGTGGTTTGTTTTTTGCTGTAAAATGGAGAGGAAGTACAAATTGGGTGCATTAAAACGCCGGGAGACAAAGAGTAAGTAAAGTTTAATTCCATCCCGTGCTCCTCTTACATCGTACTTCTTGTCTTTCTTGTCCTTTCAACACAACCGTGAGTAGGACGAAGTTTTGAGAAGTGACTGTCCATCTATCCATCTATTTTCAGCCACTTATCAAGGACTGGGTCGCAGGGGCAGCAGGTGAAGCAAAGCACCCCAGATATCCCTCTCCCCCTGGGGGACCCCAAGGTGTTCCCAGGCCAGATGAGATATGTAATCCCTCCAGCGTGTTCTGGTTTTGCCCTGAGGCCTCCTACCAGTGGGACATGCCCGCAACACCTCTGATCCTGATCATGACCTGATCAGATGCCCGAACCACCTCAACTGACCCCTTTGACGCTAAGGAGCAGTGGCTCTACTCCGAGCTCCTTCCGGATGTCTGAGCTCCTTACCCAATCACTAAGTAAGCCCAGCCACCCCACGGAGGAAACATTTCGGCTGCATGTATACACGATCTCATTCTTTCGATGACTACCCAGAGCTCATGACCATATAGGTGAGGGTTGGGACATAGATGGACCAGTACATCGACAGCTTTGCCTTCCGGCTCAGCTCCCTCTTCACCATGACGGTCAAGCGCAGAAGTGACCACGATAGGTACAAAATTTGTTAACCTGTTCAGGATTATTTTGTTCTATGGAGGATGGGGGAATACACAAATGGACTAGGCCAGAGACATGGTACTGAGACGGTGCACCTGGCCTGTCAGCATTCAGCACAGCGGCTACTAGACAGCTACATCCATCGTAAGACAAAGCCATTTCCCACCAAGCACAGATTGTTGTCTGAAAAATTTGCACAGAAATTTACAAAAACTTTTGTTGGTCCAATCCTTTGTTCTAACCGATGTCATACTCCAAGGTCAACCCGTTCCCACTCCGAAGTCGTTGAAATCCGGCGCTTAGGCATTGACTTGCCGCATCAGACACCAACGAAAAAGGTGTACTTTAATGTTGGCATGATACGTGGCGGGTCGCCGTTATAGTTTCATAAACACCAACTTTTACCCGGAAGAGCGGTGTTAGCATCCAGTAAGATTATAAAACCCTGTTGTTTTTTCCAAAACCTAAACATGTCTTTTTGTTGCCTAAACCCAACCAAGATGGTAATGTAGCTGGTAAGCACTTGCTAGCTAGCATTATATGTTCGTCACGGCATGGGGCTAGCCACAACAGCTAGCGTTAGCATCAAATTTGGGGTCCAGTAAGTTTTTTTTTATTGTGTAGTTAATATTAACCCCTTAGACATTCTCTGTCTGGATAGTTTTTTTGTAGGGAAACTTTTTTTTTTGTTTGTTTGTTTTTTCTTGCAAAAATGGACGGAACATGGCAATGCAGATAATTGACCACATTCCCTGACCACATTTTCACATCACAAAGCTGAGAAATGGCTTTTACGATGGCAATTTTTCCATAATTCATTGCACACAAGCCTCAACAACAATTCATTAATTTCAACTTAAGTGGAACATCAAATACAAACATTCAAAAATAAAACATTTAAACCAGTTTTTTTTCTTTCACTATGAAAGTGCAGCACAGAAGCAAGAATTGCCAAATCAATTCAGAGACATTCTGAAACATTTCACAAGTGGGAGTCTATATCAGTGCAGCTGCTCTTCAAACACACATCTGTAGTAGCTTGCATCTTCACTGCAGCACACTTACATTACGGATACATGAAGGTGATGCCTGGTTAATATGAACTGGCGCTTTTTTGTGGTCTGAGTTCTGCCACAAGTTGGATTCATTAAACCAGAAGGTGTTATTTCCTGCAAGTGGAATCGTCCAGTTATGTGTTGTAGAGAAAAATCATTGCTATCATGTGCACAGCCTCTAGGTTTAAAGGATTTCTCACTCTTTGGTTGGATTAGTTTTCGCCTCCCCAATATCTTCTCTGGTCAGTGGAGCAGTTATATGATGTCGGTCTGAATGGATGCCACAGGAATCAAGATAAATATCTTTGCTCCATGTCTGTAGCGGCTCTGTGTCAGGACTCTTAGGTGTTTTCTCTATGAGCCTCTTTCGCCAAATCTACTTACTCTTCTTCAGTGAGCTGGTGTAACCCTTTTTTAGTTGACCTTACAAACAACAGCAGCCATGTCTGATTAATAATCATTTACTGTTATGTACAAGAACGACACATTTGCACAGCACGATTTATATCAGCATCATCTGTATGGCATTACACATTAGACTAATCTGTCTGTGCTGAACATGACAGAGCCTTCCTGACAATTTAACACCGAGAGCCAAGTCAATACCTTTTTTTGTGGTTAGACCTTAAGATAATTGAAAATCCTTCATCCTATAACAAGCATGAAATGTCAGCGCCAAATGATATAGAAGTGGCATTTTATCTACACTGAGGAACAATAATCCAATTGACAAGAGCCCCGATGAAGACAGAGTGAACGCGGCTCCTCGATTAATGGCAGAAATGTAAAATTGTCAAATTCAAGTGGAGCCGTGTCGCAATTGTATTCCTCATTAGTGGAATGAATGTAGGACTTTCTAGTTAGACTATAATACACTTGGTCTTTCTGTGTAAGCATGCAGCGAGCTATTTTACTGACACTTAATTTATATTGTAATATATTAGAGGAGACACAGAGAGTGTCATGACACTGAAGAGGATAACTGTTTTTTAAATAGATGGATAGAGATTAAAGCTGGAGTGTTGAACTTTTGTCTCCCACCCTTTGGAAGTTAGAGTAATTACATAAACACTTTTGACATGAGCTTATAATGTATGGTTCAGGCCGAGCTTGCTTGAGTGTAACGGACGTGCATTTATATATAAAAGCAAAGCACTCTAGCTTTAACGTCACATAACCGACAGAGGAACTTCAAAACCCACTGACAGGTAAGGTGAATATGCAGTTTGGCCCGTTGAAACTGTTACTGTCAGACATTAATTCAGCTTATGATGGTGCCCTGTTTACTTTGTTGATTGCTCATTGAGTGTGCTGTGACAGCTGTTCCTTGGCAACCAATTTTCTACATTGCTGGGCTTCAGGAGCAACAGGAGCAAAAGTAATAGCAGACCTGCAGTGAATTATTTTGCCATAGTTTTGTACTACAAATGTATTTAGCATTGGAGTTTTAAAATAAACACTTCGGGCAATGTCTTCAACTTTAACCATTTGTTGCAATTAGGAAATATGACGCAAGAGTGCTTGTTTTTAAGTTTCTTGGTGTAAAGTTAACTGCATTTTTATCTCACTAACCCTGGTACAGCATGTAAAATTCATGACTGAGTCTCTGAACGGTCTCATTTGCAAAGCAGACACATCATCGTCTTCCTTCTACTGCTCAACAAGTTGACATTCGGTACAGCAAACTTGCCTCACTTTTATTTTTCTTGCTAATCATTAGGGATGCATGATATGGATTTTTCTCAGTTGGTACTGACAACTGATAATTACCTGCTTCTCGTGGCTGATACAGATATGGAAACCGATAATTTCACCATTTTGGGATTTTAAAAAGAAGTTTATAACTTGCAGGTTATGCACACCTGAAGGTAAGACAGGCGAAGATGTAGTGAGCAAATAGGGATGATTTATATTCCATACCTCTGACCACACCAAAACAAACAACAGTTATGACTATTCAAATATTCTGTGTTTTTCTTGTTAAGTACATCAAAAAACTCCTCAAACATGCTTTATAGATAATACATTTTGCCAAGAAAGTCAAATGAAATGTTTCAAAATAATCCCTTAAATAAGAGATGTCAACACATTATACAGAAGTAATTGACACAAAAAGTAAACGGCATCCCTCAGTAGAAACGTTTTGTAGCGGGCAGTCCCTCTGCCTCTCTGCCGCTGGGAAACTACTGCTGCTGTGTGAGCTCTGCGCTAGTGACTGGGATAAAACCCTTGAGATGTACCATCTTATTTTCGAAGGGTTCCGAACATTTATCACAATCACCCTGGGTTCGAACCGAGGAATCCTTCTGCTGTGAGGCGACTATACCAACCACTGCACCACTGTGCCACCCACACTGTAGATTAGGGATGCACCGATCCAATATCTGGATCGAATATCGCCCTCAATATCATCAAAATAGATGGATCGGGTATCGGAAAATGCAACCTATACCTGAGGCGGTCCTTTCCCTTCAAATCTATTGCGACGCGAGCTACGTCACACTATTTCAACTGCTGTTGCACTTAGGAAAGTACTGTGTAGTCATCAATGCCTGATGCCTCTCGTCTTTTCTGTTCTACATGTAAAGGTATATAGCTTTTTAGGTCAACCATGGTATCAGATCGGTATCTGGTATCAGCTGATACTCAAAGCCACAGCATCGGGATCGGTATCGAAACTGAAAAAGCTGAATCGGTGCATCTCTACTGTAGATTAATGAAATAAAATTTAGAAGTATGGTCATTTTACTGTACAGTAATCACAAAGGAATCCTTGCATGTTTATTACTGCATGTTGGTTCAATCACTTCTACAGTTGTGAATTTAATAATGAAAGGTCATGTGCTGTTGCTGCCACACAAAACAAGCCTAGAGGATATTCTATCTAAGCCTATCATGCTCTGCTGATATGCAGTGTGAGTTATTTATAAGTTTAGTTTATAAAGTACTGAGCTAATACAATAATGTCACTTAATTAAAAAGACTGTCACTGTGAAAGGTTAATAAGACATTTTCTCACAAGGAATCTACATAGACAATATTACATACTCTAAAGTACATAGTGCATGTATTAACAAATGAAATACAAGATAACTAATGTCAAACAAACAGAGGATTAAATAAAACTGATGGATCAGTGTGAACTAACAAACGCATCAACAAGCTGAACAGATATATCGAGACTCCATGTGTCAGATGCAGATAACTCTTCCTTCCATGAGAGTTCGTAAAGCAGTGGGCCAACTCGTGTATTTATCCACTCTTGTATGCAGTTTTATCGACTTCTGACTGAATTCTTTGGAATTTTAAACAGACATCAAATTTTTAATGATGTAGGTCAACTCGACACACAACACACCACAAATTTCCAACATGCCTCGATGTGTCAGGAAAGATCAAATGTGGCACCCTGTGGTTTCTTTTAAGGACTTGAAAAACAGAGAAAGCCATGTTAAAATCTTAAATGAAACACATCAAAATAACGTTAGCAGCCATAATTAAGAATCCCATAAAACATAATCTATGAATTGACTGAATTAGTCTTGTGTATGTGCACTGTATCTCTTCACTGTTTTCCACAAGCCCAAGATAAGCTCAGAAATACAGTTGAAAATACGTAAAAAATGCACTGAAAATAAGAATAATACCAAAGTTAAAGATGTTCTATTCAGAGTTTTCCTGAAAAAAAAAAAAGGTAATCCCTCTCTTAGTGTATCGTGATAGTGTATTTTTATGATTTCTGCCCTCTACTATGTCCGCCACGCCAGGAATCAGCACGCCCGGGGGCCCTGTCCCCACCTGCTGCCCAGCACACAATGCACTGACTTCTGCCCCTTGCAGGTGGCGCCCACAAGGCGACGGCTCCATGTTATCTCTTCGGGCTGAGTCCAACTGGGCCCCATGACCCATGGCTCGGCCACCAGACACTTGCTGGCAAACTCCCCTCCCCAGGTCTGGCTCTGGGGGGGGGGGCCTGGTGTCCCCATACAGGGTGACGTGCTCAGAGTCTGAATATGCTGTTTCATCATGGTCTTCCTCAAGTATCTTGGGGTCTGTTCACGAGTGAGGGTAGAATGGAGCGTGAGATGGATTTCCAGTTTGGTGCGGCATCCGCAGTGATGTGCCCGCTGTGCTGGGCAGTTGTCGTGAAGAGGGAGCTGAGCTGGAAGGTCCATCTACATCCCTACCCTCACCTATGGTCTTGAGCTCTGGGTAGTGACCGAAAGAATGAGGTTGCAGATATAAGCAGCCAAAATTAGTGTCCTCCATGGGGTGGCTGGGCTCAGCCTTAGAGATAGGGTAAGGAGTTCGGAGTTCGGAGCTTGGAGTAAAGCTACTGCTCCTTCCCGTTGAAAGGGGCCAGTTGAGGTGGTTCGGGCATCTGATCAGGATGCCTCTCGGGTTCCTCCCATTAGAGGTGTTCCTGGCACATCCCACTGGTAGGAGGCCAGGAGGGAGACCCAGAACATGCTGGAGGGATAACATATCTCATCTGGCCAGGAACACCTTGGGGTCCCCTAGGAGGAGCTGAAAAGCGTTGCTGGGGAGAGGGACGTCTGGGGTGCTTTGCTAGGCCTGCTGCCCCCTGCTGCCCCCCCAATGTATGGATGGATTTGCTATGTTCGGGACTTTAATGAGCGTGTACCCTCACAGCACTCAGGTGACGTCGGGGCTTCATAAGGCAGCAACTAGGTGCCAGACTATAAGCAGTAGCCATCCAACAGAGACAGTGCCAAAAAATGCAAATATAGTGAGGCAAAACACCAGCAAGAGTGAATCAGGGGTTGTCTTTTACTTTCACTTTAGCTGGCGAGTGTCTTTACAAATAGTAACCAACAGTCCTGCACAGTAAACCTTTAATTAAAAGCATGTACTGTATGTGTTTTCAGAAACATGTGTAGGCTTGTCTATTCTAAGAAATACATACTAAATGAGGTCTTGTGTAACAAGATGGAGTGGGCAGATAAAATATGTATTTGCGTTTATTGTTCATTTTCATAATGCTCACATATGCAGTGAACTATATCAGTAGCACGCAAGCTGCTGGAGTTGGTGAAGCTTGATCGTTCAAATAACACTGTGCTGAATTTACCCTCATTAAATACCAAAATGATCACTGAATTAAACACAGTAGGACATAGTATGAAGTTGGCTTTAAAGCCAAGCCTACCTCAGTGTTTGTCAACTTGGTTTAAAATCCAAGGATGTTAAACAGCAGTTGCCAGTTTTAGAAAACGTTGGCAGCACATAAATTACTGATAGCCTTTGTGATCTTTTTATTCAACCAGCTATCACTGCATGTTTCAAACAGTACAAAATGTCCACCAGAACTGTCGACTACCGCACTGCCCCAAAGTTAGCAAACTTAATTAATGTATGTTTACTTTCACAACACCCCCGCTTTTAAAAGAAAGTTCCCCAACAACTCCTTTCTCCTTCCACACTGCTGCTGCACTGTGCTTGTTGAACATAAAGAACATTCAGGCCACCACAGATCATTCAAACAGATCTGCTTCCACATCAGTAATAGTGACTGTATGCATCCACAGCAAACACCCACAAATTCAGCTTTTTTTCCCCCCTGCCTGTCAACCAAGGTACGGTCACAGAATTAAACTGTCAGACACCATGGATAAAGGTGTAGTACATACTGTGTTCTATCATCACAGTAATCTGTTAACAAGGTTATTCTCCAGTGCTTTGCAAAACAAACAAAACAACCCCTGACCTCACTGATTACCTGGGATGTGCACAATTAGCTGACTAGTCCATTGCTACCCTCACTAGTCGGCACCAGAAATACAAGTCAGTTGAGCTTATTATTAAGATGCCCAGAGGGAAACGGAAGGACTTTGGATCAGCATGCGAGACTAATCATGGGATCTTCAACAGCTCTTCCTCTCTGTCTCTTTCACACACACGTACACAAACACACGTGCGCTCTCACGGATGCAACTGTGTGCAGGATGAGGCTGCAGCTGTCCACGGACGTTCAGCGTGGAAAGCATGCCCTAGCCTTTTTACACACAGTCAGGCTGAACAAGAGAGGAGCTTTTGGGGCCCATGGGAGATTGAGAGAGAGAGTAGCCTGGAC
This sequence comes from Epinephelus moara, assembly GCF_006386435.1. NCBI lineage: Eukaryota > Metazoa > Chordata > Actinopteri > Perciformes > Serranidae > Epinephelus > Epinephelus moara. The sequence goes on along the minus strand of NC_065512.1, from coordinate 20,355,021 downwards.
GTATGTTTGTGTCAATTTGTGTGCACACTTGTGCAAGAGAGAGTTAACGCATATTGTTTTTTGAATGGAGATGAATTGGGAGTTGTGATATTAAATACACAGTGAATAAACATTAACTGTTATTTGGTGAGTTGTCATATTTTGTTGGATAATTTGCAGTGTTCATAAAGCATGGAGCAAAGTGCTGCATGTTTCAGCCACATTTAACATACATTTTGGTTACTGAAAATGTGATTAACAATTTCAAATGGCTCTTATAATATGGTATCAATATTTTTCTTCACTTTTAATCAACTATTTACTGTAATTTATTAACCTTTTAGATTAAAATGTGTCACATTTTGACTGTTTTATGAGTGTTTTCTTCATTTCAGACTAGTTGGCTCGTCAACTTCCATTTGAACATCAGGTAAATTAGTCTGCACGAACATCCCTAATGATTACCAACAAAATTAAGACTTAAACAAGAGGTCATATGCTTTGATAGATATTAAATTAAACAGTTTAATTCACTGAGGGTTTTTTTTCCATTATGCACTTGCCATTTTCTCTCTGTCGTGAAACTCATTCCTCACATCTGTCCTCAACATCTACATCAAATATACATTAAAAGCACCACTGAGATATAGCTTCGATAATAAGACTGAATCAAATGACTGTGTAACGTGAATATGTTGGTAGCGCTGCTGATCCAACTGAGAATCAACCCTCTACCCTACGGCTCTTTGCAGCTTTCACCCTCTTTGAGCTGCTCATTGTTTTGGTTCGTTGGTCCATATAGTCCCAGTGGCTCTCAAAAAGACTAGCATGAAACTTTTTGCAGCTGCTCTAAGGTCACAAGCTTGCAAAAGCTGGTTGTACACTACATGCCCCATGTAAAATGGCAGAGAGCCAAAGATGATGAGGGACTGGTGAGGAGGACCAAAAAAACCAAAAAAACAAACATGAGGACCAACAAGAGCAAAAAGGGGAGTGAATACTTGAGGTACATTCATCAAGTGCTGGGAATCTGCTGGACATATAAGTAGGCGTTTGTTGCTACACGTCTGATAAGCGAATAAAATATGAGGACTCTGCTGCTGTGAGTTTTAAGTCTTGGACTTACAGCTCCAGTTGGTAACTTTTATGAAAATAACTTTTTGCCATATTGTATGAAACTGACACAACATCCATATAGTGGTACATTAGACAGTTAATCTGTGTAAAAAAACAAAACAAAAACATGCTCCTCTGAACCCTACTAGTGCTCTTAATTTGCAGGAATCAACCACAGCTGAATGAAAACAACCAATCAGAGCCAAGGAGTCTCTAATGCAGCTGTCAATCATATCAATCACTGCTTGTGAACATATTTGATCAGTGCTGCCTAGTTTGACAGTTTGACCGTGTTCACGAGTAATGATTGACATGATTGGAGGATGCGTTAAGCCCCATTTCCACCAAACACTTTTGGTATGGTACCTCTGGAACCATAAGTAACCCTTCAGACATGGTACCCAGACCCTAGGTTTGCTTAGCATTTCCACCGCAAACAGTACTCTTTCATGTGGGCGGGGTTGTTGTCACTTACTGCTCCGTCCAGCACTCACTGTATTTCCTCCTTTATCAGTCTGCACCTCATTTATCGTCCACAGAACGAGGTTGCATGCTGACGTTTTCAGAACAAAATAAAACATTGCTGCAGTGAGAATCTCTCTCCATGGGATATTTAAAAATAGCGTGTTTGTGCATTTAGTCCTTCTCAGGCAAGCTCAGGGATTTAGTGTTGCCGGAGAAGTTAACGTTCCACCATAAAAGTCACCGGCAGTCGGCCCAGTGAATTTAGTTTTTTTTTTCTAAGACTCCACCTGCTGTGAGAGGCAGCAAAACATCCTCTCATTTTATAGTTACAGTCTATTAATAAAACCCTCTACGGTATAAACAGTGGTTACGTGAGTATCAAAACCCGCCACAACTCAGCCCTGAGCAGAGTAGTCTGATTGGGCGGAAGTTCGCTGCATAGATCAGCCTCTCATTGGGTGGAACGAGCCAACCGCTGAAGTCCCGCCCTACCACCTCCGGTTTCAGATTTCAACACGTCCTTTACTAACTTTTGCGGTCTTTGATCTTGCGGGGATGTAGCCATTTTTCTGCCATGGTTCGCTTCCTGTAGGCGATAATTTTGTGGGCGTGTTACACCAAAACCTGTTTCCCCCCGGCAATATTTTTGCAAGCACACCGTTGCTGTGGCACCGCCCAGAACGATTGTGATTGGCTGAAAGAAGTACAAGCAGCCGGGGCGTTTTTTTCTCCAATCTTAAAATGAGAGTCGGCCCAGCCAGACCTTTCTTTTCTTGAGAAAGGTCTGGTGAGCGAAAAAAAGCAAACCGAATCGTATTGTACCGTACTGCTTGGCGGAACTCGGGGTTTTATACTCTGCGGCTCTGGTTGATCCTTTTGTTGAAGCGTGGTGGATTCTTACAAATGCCAGTAGGAGCACTAGGAGCTTCTGTTATATGAAATATTATGACATTACATATAAATGAAACCGAGTATGTGAGTAAGGGAATAATTTTGAGATGGATTTATTCAAATCTTTTGGGGCTTTTGATCGCTCAAAAGTGAGCATGACTTGCGAGCATTAGTTGTTGGAGAATCCTTAACCGGTGATGTTTGATCAGGAGGTGGAGGATGAGAGGAAATTAATAGAACAGATCTCAACAGCAGTCTACTGGAAATGCCAACAAGAAATTGTTTGTCAACTGCCATATAAACACACAGCTCTGATCCATGATATTACTCTGCTAGCTATAACAACCATTAGGTTCCACACTGGATTTTATATGAGGTGAGGGCTTAGCTGGTTACCCAAAATCCTGATTGATTGGAAACATTTGTGTAAACATCCTGGTATGCAGCATGAGTCATAAAAAAATATTATTATGTTTTACAAGAAGAGAAAAGAACATGATTTTCAAATTTAAATGCACAAACATGCCTTATGGTCATATATTTGGAGTATAACAAGATGGACACACAAACAGAACTTGCATTTTAAATTTTACTGTACCTTTAACTCTTCATTTGTGGATTTTAATGCTTTATTTGCCACAGGCTGGCGAGTAACAACCAGAGCTCTTTCTCCTGTTCCTCACAGCAGCCTAGTCACGTTTTCACTGTCACCACTTCAGTTCAACCCTACAGGATGAGCCTATCTAAATGACAGCAGGAGTCATCCGTGTTAGGCATTCTATGAAATATTAAATAAATATATAAATATTACATTCATGTTTGTACTTTTTGTCTCTGAGCTGAACAAGTTCCCATTGAACTCCTCCTCACAAAACTTGACACTCCCCGCGGTGCACTTCTGCCCTATTACAAGTCCCCATTTAGCCCAGCAGGAGAGCAGAATCCCATGAATAAAATCTTTTCATGCCAGAAAACACTGATAGAAGAATGACAAATAAAGCAGCCTCTTATCTGAGGTCCCAATGTGTGTCAATGGAACTGATGTTGTCAAAACATGATAACAAGGCAGCACCAGCTGTAACCTCTCTTAAAATAGCAAGTCAAACTCAACAACGTAACACACCCATTTCTGCAATCCTGCAGGCTTACAAGGTAAACATTCTGACCTGAGGCGTATTTTCTACACTCTGTTTCTCATATTGATCCAGTTTGAACAAAACCATTGTAAAATGCTTTTCTACAGTTACATACATCCAGCTTGCTTTGGCCGGAATTAACACCAGGTATTGTGGAAGCAAAGAAAGGCCATTATAAATTGAGTCCTATTAGTAACTCAATACCCAACTTTTAAATGACATTGGGCGAAAGGCAGGGTACACCCTGGACAGGTCGCCAGACTATCACAGGGCTGACACATAGAGACAGACAACCATTCACGCTCACATTCACACCTACGGACAATTTAAAGTCACCAGTTAACCTGCATGTCTTTGGACTGTGGGAGGAAGCCGGAGTACCCAGAGAAAACCCACGCTGACACAGGGAGAACATGCAAATGCCACACACAGAAGGGCTCCCCCACCCTGGTTCAAACCAGGAACACCCTTGCTGTGAAGCAACAATGCTAACCACTGCACCACCGTGACATTCAAATTCCAACACTAAGTATTAGAGGTTGACTGGTTATAGCTTGTAGACTGCAAAATTGGACAGGATGTAGTAGAACATCCTGGTATTTTTGGCATTTTGGCATTGGGACATACTAAATATTTTTCTGGCATGCTATATAGTATGGTAGTATGGGTATTGGAACGCACAATTTGACTGAGTGAATGCAGTCACCTCCTGTTTCAAATTAAAACCTCTCATTCCAAAATAAAAGCCTCTGAGTGTTTTATACAAGGTCCAGCCATTTACAAGGTTTTGACCCAGTCTTGTATTTTATGGCTCTTGAATCACTGATAAGATATTTTAAGTGAAAACACAAAACTATTTCATATTTAAATATCATGTTTCAAATTACACTTGCATTTTTTTCACCCCTGTCAAATAAGCCTTAATTACCAACTATTAAAAAGTAATCACAGTATTCATATACAAATATATATAATATATAAAAATCAGTCCGTCCTAGATTTTTTACAGTTAGTTTGATGTTCAGTTCCAGATTTATTTATTTATTACTTTGATATGGATTTTCAGTTCCAGATTTATATGATTATTTATGTATCTATTGCTTTGAGTTTAACATTCAATGATCCAGTTTTATTTTAAGCATTCATAACTTTGACTCAGATGTTCAGTTGAACAGTTATTCAGTTACTAATAAAGTCAAAGATTGTTCATTTCTGCATTTTTCTGCAGCGTTGGGTGACATTGGCTGATTAATCCGCAATATTTATTTATTTTTTTTTGCTGGGACAAATTATTGTTATTATATCGGCCTTTAAAAATCCACAATCAGACGACCTTCTATTAAATGTTCAGTGGTGGCTCTGGCAAAAATATTAACATCTGTCTCGAAACACCCAAATCATTCATTTTCAAACTGTAAGGTGTCTACCATTTAATGACATACCAGACAAAAGGTGTGAAGCCACATTAAGTGATATTTATGATCTTAAATTGAATGAAAAAAGGTTGCCTGCAGCTAATCTCATCCATTCAACACCCCTCTCTGCAGCTTTAAACTACTTTCAGCTCTATTATACATTTGTTTGTCGGTCCAAAACACGCAGCTTTAAATATTATTTAACTCAAGCCATTCTCAGAACAGTTTATACTGTTTTAAAGTCATTCTTGTTACTTGCTGGTGTCATCCTTCTATTAACATGCAACACTGTAAAGCAACACAGTTATAGCTGTTACACAACAGTGAATGGGAAGATTCACTCTAGAAATATCTCATTATTGCCACCGCTGATATGATGTTCTTTTTCCTCCCCATATCCATTACCCATATCCATCCACATCCATTAGACCCATTTCACCATACCGTAGAGCCATACACGCAGGCATTAATACATAGAAAAACATTTAATTGGTCTGATGGGAAATAACAGAACAGCAGGTGGAAAACAGCTGGAGTGCTGCTTGCAAAGACTTACCGATGTACAGGTTCCACTCTGGATCCAGATCAGCTTGATTGGCCAGGCAGCCCTTCATAACGTTCAGGCAATAGTTCTTACAGGGTTTAACTGATGGCATGCCCTGACAAAAGGGGCAGTACAGCATCTTTGTCAGTGCTCGCATACATGCTGGAGTGCTGCTTACCTGCAAGAAGAAAGGGAGTGACAGCACCCATTAGCACCTGAACAGCTCCTTCAAAATCCATTATAAGCTGAATTATATTCAGTCAGTCAGTAACTGCATTATTTCCAGGAGGATTTAAATGTTTTCTTTTTACTTAATATAAAACTTAGTTTGCCAGATTGCACTTCAGTTAAGGAGTCTTTGTCATTTTTAAATTTTTATCAGAATACTGTCATCTATTAAAAAAGTTGCCACAGTGCCACAAGAGATGAGACAAGAGAGACGTTCTGCTGACCCAGGACTTCTGAACGTTTGTTAGAGCTGTCAGTCACACTGTATGTGATCATTGACAAACAATTTAACCCGCATTTAAATGTCTAAATATTTAATTATGAAAAATAGTTTTTTGCCCACTCATCAGCCAGAGTTAGCTGTCAAGCATTTTGTACTCCAGTTATTCATCTTTCTCTGTTTTTTTATGTCTAAGACTTCACATTCAAAAAGGATATGATATTAATGTGTGACCAGTGGAGTTTGAGAGGTTTCATCAGTCATCACACTAACTAATAAACAGCACTTACTATAGACAAGATCAGCATCAATACCACAGACACAATCTTTCTCCACAGCAATGAAATTTGATAAATCATGTATAACACCTAAATTGAGCTACTTGTTCGGCTTGGGAGAAAGTAAGCATACAAAAGGAATAGATCTTTAACAGCATAACAACACATTGAAACATTTGATTGTTATGTTGTAACTAGACTGGTGTATAGATTATTAAGGAGACAGGCAATCTCGGAACCCACTTGGGGAAAGGAACTCTTGTGCTCGTAAACATAGTCCGACTAGAAACACGTGCAGCGGTACAAAATGGCTCAAGTCGCTGTAAGTCCTTCATTTCCACAATCTTGTGGACTGAGCACACGTTTGATAAAACGGAGTTAAATCTCTCGGCATCCATTTTCAAGCTCTCTGTGTGTTTGTTTCCTTGCGGACGAGAAAAGGGGGAGCGCACATTTCCGAGAAGGCGTGTCCTTTTCAAAAATGCAAGAGGCGTTGCTTTGTTGCCGGCTGTTTTCGCCGGTGTGTTAAACGCACTTTAGAAAGGAGTGTCCCCAGACTATCAGAAGGCAGAGATCTCTGATTGTCTGGTGGCGAGACTAGGGTGCAACAGCCAATATTTTGGGAGATCTAGACATGCGGGCCAAGACTTCCTCTTTGATGCACTGGACATTGTTTACAGTTCAATTAGCAACTTGAGACAGGTCCAGACAGCATTTTATTTATCTCCATAATCAGATATCTGCATATGAATGCAGATTAATTATTAAAAAGCTAATAAAAAGCTGCAATGCTGTAGCCGATGGATTCCAAGATGGCATTTTGGCCGATGCGTTCTCTTTTGCTCTCCACATTAACTGTTTACCTGCAGGTAACCTAATGATTGGTGATTGGTCAATACTACTCAAGCTACAAACAGACACCATAGTGCTTCGGGTACCCAATCTGTACGGTCTCCTAGAGATTCTGCTGTAGGGCTGCCCCCTAATAGTCGACCAAATGTTTGTCGTGCAGAAAGGTCATTAGTTGGCAAGTTTTCATTGGTCGCTTAGTTGCAGAAGAAAAGAAAAAAAAAACATGAAACTCTATTAGGAGCTGCGCCTTGTCAAAACAAATCAAAACCTATATGACTGGACCATGTGGGAATTTAATTTGAAAGGACAGACACAGGAAGTGGCCACGCTCAGCAGTCAGACAAGAGTCACATTAATTTCCAGGGCTGGTACCTGCGGTTATTCCACAGGCTAGTTAATAACATGTCGGGCAGGAAATCCAAAGTGTGGGATCATTTTGAGAAGGTGGAGGTCAAACCCAAGGTGATATGTAAACTCATCTTCATTGGTCGACTACAAACAGGACGTATCATCTGAAACATGGAAGTAGCTACATGCCCATTAGCCCACAGCGTCATTAACAGGCGGCTCGCTCAGTGTGTGACATGCACTTGTAGATAAAATATAGGCCTATATTAATGAAGGTTTATTAGTACGGTTTGTATTTCTCTGTAATGTAGCACAGTGTTAACAATGTTACTGATACTATTCTTTCTCACACCTTCAACTCAAACCATTGTGTTGCCCTGCCCAAAATATATCATTTAATAATTAAATTAGTATCGTAAACAGCGGGTGACTAGTCGACTAATGGCCCTAAATGACAACTGGTCCACTAGGATAATTATTAGTCAGGGGCAGCCCTAATATGCTGATCGGTTTGTAGAAAGAAGTAGAATGGTAATGGAGTGGGCTACCAGAGGCTTCTCTGTTCACTTTCTCTTTATATTGGCTTTTGGCTTTAATTTGCACTGAGATCTCAAAACGCATAAATTGGAAAAAAAAAAAAAAAAAAAAAGATATTCAAAGCACAGCTGAATTGGGATAATGTTAATAATTCAAGGAAAGATTTGGATGTATAAATCAGCAATCACACATGCATTGTTAGAAAAATTTGATTTAGAAATGCTGAAACTAAGTATTGCATTTCTGGACATGTGACCAATACAAACACAGATGTCTTACTTACAGTATGTTGAGTTCAAGAACTCCCTATGTATCTTACTACAGTATCTTAGTTCACAAGTCACAAATATATTAGTGGGGGAAATGTTAAATTGCAAGTTTCCCAGATCACACCTTGCTGACACTTTTCAAATGTTTTTCAAGATAGATTATCACTCCAGACAGATTGATAACCATGAGAAAGTTGTGCAGTTCTAGAAACACCTTTGTCTTTTTAGGGAGAAGACAAATTAGAAGAGTTTGCAGCCTAATGGGGCTCTGGGGAACATTGACTGAATAGCTGCTGATTCCACGTAGCTGATTCAAACCGAGCATTTATCTCATTCAGGCTCTTTTCTTGAAAAAGGCCAATGTTTGAGTGGCTAACTGTCCGAGGATGATGTATGGTGTACAAATTGTAAACCCCTGGCTGAATCAGCTGTTCTCCAGCTGTGTTACATTCAGGCCACATGTCAGCTGTGTGTGTAAAGTGCAACATTTTATCAGTAATCATCTGTTTTGCCATGTGTGAGCTAGTATGGTGACATTTCAGATGGCAAATAAAAACTTGACTGCTTGACCTAGTGAGGCTGATTTTATTAGATGATTTCCAAAGTGTGCTGCACTCACTATTCTTATCCTCAACAATCAAATGCCCTGTCAAGATGTCTGCAGTGAAAGCTCCGGGGTAGCAGCTAATGGACATTTTTCCCATGTTCCATGAAGCCTCAACAAGAGTCTTATTAAAAGTCTTTGAGTATGAAAACCCACCTTTTCAGAAGCACCCAGACTTCTGTCTCATTTTCTTTAAAACTATAAAAATGTAACTGTACTGTGGTGCCGAGGACACTCTTACTGTAGTAGTTTTATTAGAAGTGATGCACTCTTGAAGATGTCTAGCTCTTGATATATAGAGACTGAATACACTCATTGTAAACTGCTTTGGACAAAAGCTTTTTGCTAGATGAATTCAATATGAAGACCCTGAAGAGTAGAAGTTCCTATCACATTTTATAGCCTTATTGACTTTTGTGAATACACGTGTGCATGCACAAGAAGATGGACACAAAAAGTCATAGGATTCTGTGCTTGTATGAAAATTAAAATTACATATATATTTTTATCTAACCTTTATTTAACCAGAATAGGTCCAACTGAGATTAAAAAGAAGAACCAACTATACTACACTATAAATCTTCATAATGCAGTACGTGCTATGCATCCGCGTATCCTGTCTCCTGTCTCACCCTTTCCCCATATTCTGTACGAACATTTAGCGCACACACACACACACACACACACACACACACATCAAGATGACATACATCAAGCCACAAAAAGACAATGCATGCGTTCAGTATATGAAATGGAAACTGAATGTGACTGCGTTATCCCAGCAGGATGAGGAATGTCATTCTTCTGTCACAGTGGAAACCTACAGACCTGATCACACAGGGATGCAAAGCTGCCATTCCTGTTTTAACTTGTAAAGCAGACCGACAGGATTGTTGTGTTGTTGTTGCTAGGCAAACAGAACGAGCCAATGGTTGACCACACAGAAAGCACTGAAATAAGCAGCCACATAAAATGTTATCAAATAGGCTGTGTGTTTTTACTTGCTGCACAACCAACTGCCCTCTCCATGGACAAAAATAAAGTTGAAGTTAAGTTGCGCGGGACTTTTCAGTAGGGCTGGGTAATATATTGATACTGTGGTGGTACGGTGGTGCAGTGGTTAGTGTTGTCGCCTCACAGCAAGAGGCTTTCTGATTCGAACCTGGGGTGGGGGGTTCGACCCCTGTGCAGAGTTTGCATGTTCTCCCTGTGTCAGCGTGGGTTTTCTATGGGTACTCCGGCTTCCTCCCACAGTCCAAAAACATGCAGGTTAACTGGTGACTCTAAATTACTTGTAGGTGTGAATGTGAGTGTGAATGGCTGTCTGTCTCTATAGCCCCTTTTACACTGCCAGATTTTTCGCGAATGTTGGGCCGTTTTGCCGGCAAGCTGTGAGCGTTTAGACACACAGAGCCGGATTGGCGAGTTGATCCGAGGTGCCCAATTTTCCGCCTCGTAGGGTAGTCATATTGGCGGAACTCTTTTAGTTTAAAAAGACCGAGGCGGCCTTCCGCAACGGGAGGGGCTGTTGATGACTTGTGGGAGGAGCTGTTGATGACACCGCACGTGCGAGCCACTGGAAACAGGTCATAGCAGGAATTAGCAAGCAGCTAGTAGCAAGAGGGAAACACAAACCTGACAGACACTGTAAAGAGTAGCAACTGAGGAGACAAAGAATTGCGCCTGCAATAAAATAATAGGAAAAGCAGGAGTAACCTGCTATTCTCAAGATCTTTATCAGTACTGCTATATTTCTAATTATTTAAATAAATAGATGTGTTGTTGTAAAGTAAGTTGCTAAAGCTTAAAGGGGTTAGTTAAGTTAAGGGGAACTGCACAGGAAATATGTGAAGTGAGTGGAAAAATTAACACACTGCTGAAGTTTCACTCTCTGTGGCATCTGACTGTGATAACTCATTTATCTATAAAGCAATTATCTTAACAATGTAACAAGCCATTTACAATGAAACAGGAAGAATACAGCAACAGATGGTTAAAAAGCAAATAAAATCAGAATTGGATGACGATTAAAATTCCAATAACTCCCCCCCAAAAGGACCAGATTCAAAAGATGACTGAACAACAAAGGCTCAGCCACTTTGTGTATTAAACAAAGATTTGGGACCCACTAAAAAGCTAAAAGGCTTTGCCAAAATATCTCAAGCAGCAATGATGCTTGTGGCGAAATGGCTGATCACACAGCAGGATCAGGACCAAGCAAAGCTTTTAAGCAATCTTGAAAATCTATTCTAAAACAGAGAGTTGAGTATGGTCAGAAAATATTTTATTATGATAAGCTCTCTTGGAATGTGATAAAAGTCTGGCAGCAGCATTTTGTCTTAGCTGAAGTCGCTGGATATTTCGCCTGGTAAGACTAAAATAAAGCAAGTGACAGTGGTGCGGCCTGGAGGAGATAAAAAAACACTGATGACCTTCCCCAGGTCTGCAAATTACAGACATGACCTGATCGTGGTGATATGTGTTAATGTTTGATGTGCCAGGACCCCTACCTCTATCTCTGCCCCGTGCTAAGTGTCATAAAGAGAGGACTGGAGGTATTTTTGTAGCTCCGCAGAGTCAAACACACCCGCCCTGACTAACAGACAAACCTCACAGAGAACTGGTGTGACTTGTTACATATTAAGCTGACACTGAATATATTAAAAATGCTCCTGCCAACAACAATCACACCTGCAGGGCAGACTTAGAAAACAGACAGGAATCTGTTCTTAGCAGATTTAGAGGACAAATAAACATTGTTATCATTATTACTACTACTGTTATGATTATTATTATCAGTAGTAGTTGTAGTAGTTCTGGTAACAGTAGTAGAGCTGGTCCGGTGTGTGAGCTTAAATCAGTTTGATTTTATACAAAGCGGCTGAACCAGCATTTGACGTTATAACATGTTCTGGCAAATCAAAAAGTAGCCTGCATCATCAACCTGTGCTGACGGCATCACAATGCTAAATGCTGCTCACATTGCATTAGCAATAAGCAATGTGACAACGTGATTAACATGATATCATGTTTATAAATGGACTAACGGAGCCACTGGTGTCTGACAGGCCACGTGCAATTTACTGCTTAGCTCAGGCCGGTGTCTGCAACATGAAGGAGATCAAATTTTAGTAGAGGTGGGAGAGCGGCCATGCTATATTTGTTTACTGGAACGTTTATGTGCTTTTCAGGGGTTAGGAGTTGAGTTAGTCTCTCAAGAAAATTATAAGTGCACGACTATGAACACATCTTGGATTTGAAGCAGATGATGTCCTAACCGGCTGCAAGCGCTGTTTTGACCTAAACTATCGCCAGATGACATGTTTCTTATTTATTTATTTTTTTTCCACAATTTTTTGGGGGCTTTTTGTCTTTAATGACAGGACTGTTTTTGAAGTGTGAAGGGAGAGGGGACGACATGCAGCAAACGGCCACAAGCTGGAAGTGAGCTGGAAGTGCAGCAGGGATGCTGTCTTTATACATGGAGAGCCCACTCTACCCACTGAGCTACTGGCCACCCTGGATCACTTTCAAAGTGCTGTAATAATGACAAGTAATGGCTGATTCATTAAGTTGAAATGAGGAATTATCTACACCAGGGGTGCCAAACATACGGCCCGGGGGCCAGAACCGGCCCACCAAAGGGTCCAATCTGGCCGACTGGATGACTTTGCACACCTAATAGTGATGCACTTGTGAAGGGTAAGAAGTGCCAGGTTTCAGGAGCAAGTTAAACATTGTGCAGCTTTTTATTATATAAAATGCTGCTTCAGAGGTTTTTCCACCCCGACCAGAGTACAGTTATTTTCTTTCACTTTGGTTTGGTGTGGTGATGGAAATGTAATTCTTTAAACAAAGAAAGGGAAAGATCTGGAGGTGTTTGTTATTTATAGGACATTATACAATGGTTTTACTGGTCAAGGCCCACCAATGATCAAATTGGACTATATGTGGCCTGTAAACTAAAATGAGTTTGACACCCCTGATCTACACAGTATCTTCATATTTCACTGTAAAAACTAAATAAGGCATCAGCTGGCTACTTAACTTGTCTTTCACAGATAAGAAACAATAAATTGTGAAGACAGTAAAGCCTCCACTAAAATAGCATTTTAAGTCTTGTGTGTGATTTATCCTGGCTTCATATGAGCAGAGGAAATCTTCACTTGACGCTAGGCTAATGTATACAATGTAAAATGCCATAGGCTGGCGCTAATAACGTTAGCATGTTGTATTTGCTTGGAAAACGTGTTTAGTATAAGACAGTTGTTTGTCAGTGAATGTTGTGAGTTGTAATGGATCCAAGTTATGTGCCGTTACCGTTGTTACATGTTGCTGTTGTCCCTGGCTTCATATGAGAAGAGGAAAAGATCGCTAGACGCTAGGCTAATTTATACAATGTAAAATGCCATGGACTTGTGCTAATAACGTTAGCATGTTGTATTGGTGGGGGAAATGTGTCCAGATAAAGACAAGTGTTTGTCTGTCAGTTCTGCGATTTATAGTGAAGCCAGTTTGTGTACTTGTGTTTGAAATATTTAATGTGAGTTTTGAATATACCGTAAAACTTGGTGTATAAGTCGCACTTTTTTTCCCTTTTTTTTCATCTAAAAAGTTGGGTGCGGGTTATAGACCGGTGCGACCTATAGACCAAGGTAAATGCTGACATAGGTAATTTGACCCACAAGATGGCGCTACGTAGTAATTTAAACTCATTCGTTTTTGGGATTTGAGTAAGCATGTATAGTTACAGCCCACACT
>NC_065512.1:20337002-20341033 GCF_006386435.1 Epinephelus moara | reverse complement strand
TGTTTTCCGTAATAAACGTGATGCAAATAGACATTTACAAGCAAAATTATTTAATGAATTTGTATATAAAATGTACAGAAAGGTAAAATCATCAAGTTTTGAAAAATTATTGCAATTTAATTTTGTCTTTAATGTTATTATCTTATATATATTATCTTTGCAATATGATTATCTTATTTAATGTTATTACTATCCTAAAACATTCTCCAGGTCCTCTGAAACTCTGCAGGACTTATTTCCACCCTGCCCAACAGCGGTACCATGGCAACGGTCCCTAACTGCGGGGAGAACGGAGCAGGCTTCCCCGGGGGTCCGCTGCTTTTCCCGGTCCCTCGTCTCCGCCACACTTTGACTTATTTCCACCCAGCCGACAGCCTGGCCGTGGAGAACGGTCCCTAACTGCGGGGTGAATGGAGCAGGCTTCCCCGGAGGTCCGACGCTTAACCCGGTCCGTCTCCTCCACACTTATTTCCACACTGCCAACAGTGGGACTTATATTCATTGTGCCGACAGTGGCTTGGAAAACCGCCCATAACCGTGTCACACAGGGAAGAGGGAAGGCGTCTGGAGTTCCTCCAACATTTGCGATTAGATTATCATATTTTTTTATTGACAAAAATATAGGCTGCTTTTTTTTTTTTATGCGCACATATGCCCCTAAATATTTTTTACAGCACCTATTTTTAGTCGCAAATGCAAGTGAAACGCTCACACTGTCGAGCGCTGCAGGGGCAGCTGCTGAGTCAAGTGGGATACCTGGTAAAATTTGATATATTGGTCCATTCTGGTGTTTGGCTTAGTATCAAACCAGTTTGGAAATGTTCACACTAGCCCAACCCTTGTAGTTGTGGAAGTAGCTCTTAATTCTTTTATTGTGTTAAAACTCTCTAGAGAAACTCTATCACTTTAAACCTTGTCAGTCTTTTGAAAAAATAATTCCTTTTCATTCATCATGAATCATCACATTAAGCTTTTAGCGATACAGTGGTATTTTAAAATGTGAGATGTCTATGATATTTTATTAATAGAAATAAATGTTCTCCTCCCATACTCTAATAGCGCTACACAAATGCTTCCAAACAGTAATAACCAACACTAATAACAATAGAAGTGAACGCACAAATCAACTAATTATTTTCATTGTATTGTACGAAAGCAAAAAATGCAAGTAAGTGGCTGATATAATGAAAGATCCCTACTATGGCAATGGTTCACTGGCAACATACTGTAAAATATCGCCACATTTTCATTTCACAAAGTCGATGCAGCCCATTAACAGTCACCGTGACTATAATGAAAAGACAGGACAATGTCGCCACATTGTTTATACCTTTACTTCTGTCAGATTCATTACCATCTCCATCTTACTTCAGCGAACGCATTCAGAAAACAAAGTTGTTTGTTAAAATATTCTGAGTATCAATAAGCAGACAGATAATTATAAGATTTTAATCACTTCAGTTAAACAGAAGCAGATGTACTGTTTGGGTAATGATCTGGGATAAGTACGGGCTCTGTTTGTGAGACGCAGACTCCAGACACGAGACTCTGCTCCCTCAAAGCTCCGCCGGGTTTTCTGTTTTGTCTCTTAAGCTGTGAAAAGCAATAAAGTACTACATCATCTACTTTAATTCAATATATATCCCAGTAGCAATAAGCATGGATGTCACATCTTGGAGGCGCTGTGCAACAGACACCTCTAGCAGGGTGTCTTATTCCATTATGCTTACACCCAATCCCTCATGATGAGTTTATACCCTGGGGATCAAAGGGCTGCAGTCCCAGACACATGACCTGGATCTCAGGTCCCACTGAAATGTCAAGAGGTGAAGCTGGGACATGCTGGCTTGTGAGAAACGCAGAGTGTAACCCAGTAAACGCATACTAACAACACATCCTCTGTGGCTGCTTCTAAATGAGCCTCGCCGCTACTACTGGTGAGGAGGGAACTGATACACTCAGTGAAGGGCACATGTTGAAAGTTCACTGAGTGCACCATGGTCGGGCTACAAGAAAACGAATGTTGGGTTTCTTGGAGATCTGCAGTGTTTTCTCCTCAGTGTCTTCCTCTCAGTCTCCAATGATTGGGGGTTACTATATTTTCATTGCCTTCTGTTTATATACTGTACAGCAGGTCTATAAATATGTATAATAGTGTTGCTAATCCAATCTTACTGATATCAATACAGTAGTGAAAAGAAACCAGGGTGGCTGGGGATTTGCAGCGTAGTGCTTATCAGGGCTTCTCTCGGCTCATAAGCAGGCGTGTAGAAACAGCCCTGTTGTTGTTGAGTGTGACTAAATCCAAGCCTTAGCCTCTTGCTTTCCCTTTAATCTTACTTTGTACATGATCAAAACTACACACACTCCCAGAGCAGTATGATATACTGCAGAAGCTGCATTGAGATTACATCGCATCAAACAGAATACTAAGGCTACAGCATGATTAATGGCTTCTGTATACTGGGTGAACAAATATTAGGAAGAAGAGCAATAAACAGTGATGGCACAATTTTCTTTTCTCTGCCTTTTCATTGTCTGGGCATTTCTCCTGAGCAATCCACATACCCTTCAACACTGCTTTCTAAACAACACCTGAACAAGCCGCCCCGAGCCCCAAACTTCATGAAGACATGCGCCAAGAGAGCTCACATTAGTCAGAAAAGTATCTGGGAGGAACTTGTTCACAGTGGAGGACCGTGGGGAAATGAGTGCTGCAGAAACACCAAACAAGACCTTGTGAAAATCTGTGTAGGATACACAGCAAGTCTTAATTTCAGCTGAGGTCAAATGCTGAGTGTTTTCCAACAGAATCAGCAAGTGCAATCACATAAATATGGGTTTGTTTAAAGCTTTGTAACTTTTTGTCATTTTTTGCAGAAATATATCTGCTATAACTGCTATATCCTAGAGGTGCAACTATACATGTATTTGTATTGAACCAATCATTATGAGGCTCTTGGTTTGGTACGCTATACAAATGATACACTGAACTATCCTTTTACATTTGGAAAATAAAATATACAGTTTAAACTGTGTTTAATATAATGTTCTCAGTGCCACTCTTGCCAACAAGGCAGCCCACACGACCGAACAGGCAACGTGCTGTCTGCCCCTCCGACCCCCAAACCATCACTTGCTATGCTAGGCTAGCTTGTTGCATAATGGTTGGTAACGCCATTACCACACCAGAAACAGAAGATCCTCCAGTAACCTACAGGTCTGGCATTTGCAGCTACTTCTGTTTAGCTGTGAATTATGAGGGTGATTGCGAGAGAGAACCGAGAATAAAAATGAAGGTATGTCACATCTGCTACACGACAGTAGGCTACATCAGTGGGATCACTTCAAACATGCCCACCCATTTATGCTGACATCACTCCAGTGCGTCAATAGGTGGAACGAGACAAGGAGCAACACAAATGCTACATGCTAATGTTATACCCACGGCATTTACACTGATTCAAGCAGGGCAAAAGAAATCTATCATTTATAGCTGCAGGTATGAGACCCAACTCTGTAGTGGAAAACATAGACTTTATAAACATGTTTAATATATTCGAGCCCGGTTACAATATTCCATTACAAGCCCATTTCAGCGAGACTGCAATTACTGCTTTGTACAGATAAAAAAAAGAAAAGACAAATTGATTTAATACATTTTAAAATTCAGAAAACAAGGACATTTCTCCTGAATTTCAGAAACAGAATTATTTCTTGTTTGTACTAGTCCATACCCATTGGTAGCTTTGTCACCTTCTGCCTATGCCAATCCTCAATGCCTATGTGCAGTTTCACATAGATTGACCATGTCAATGAGTAGAAAAACGTGGGACAGACAGAATGACTGACTGACAGAATGACACACTGACAGTTTCCATGATTATGTACAGCATACCATACCATGACTTAGTCATACCAAAAATTAGAAAAAACAACAAACATTCGGCCACAAGGGGAGCCACAGTGATCGGTCACATTTTAGCCATTTTTAAGCATTTTTCTGTTGCTATAGCGCCACCCAGTTGCCA
>NC_065512.1:20310290-20336933 GCF_006386435.1 Epinephelus moara | reverse complement strand
TTTAAGTGTTTTTCAAAAAATTCAAAATGGCGGAAAATCCATATAACTGGAAGTTATGGGTTCTTGGGGCAAATTTGTTCCTCATGAGGAGATGCACCTCTGTGCAAAGTTTCATGTCTCTACAACATACGGGGCATGAGATATGCCCATTCAAAGTTTGCAATTTCAATCGGTTGCTATAGCGCCCCCCTTTGGCCAATTGATGTAATGTTGCTTCATTCGCATCCGCAGTTTTCGTCATTATATAGTAAGATATAAGGAGCTGTTTTTGTTTTATATGCTGCTGAGGAGACACCCTAGAAGGTATAGTTCCACCATTGTCAAAGTCAAAAAAGGATCATACTTTATGATGTTAGTTTTAATAAATAAATTAATTAAAATAACAGCATAAAAAAAACCCAAAAAATTAAAAAAAAATAAAATTTTAAAAATCACAGAAATTTCTCTGACATTTCTACTTTTCGGCTGCATCAGAAATGTACCATACCGTGACACCATGGTGTCGCATCTAACTGAACCCTGAATTTTGTGAACTGCTATACCACAGTAGGCCTCTTTTCAGATAATATGTATAAAAAAAAAAAATCTGGTTCCTCTGGCTCCTTATCGTGCTCCTGATGGCATTTGCAAGAATCCACCATGGCTGGATGCAAACAACCAATCAGAGCCAAGAGGAGTGTCTAACGCAGTGTCAATCACTTCTTGTGCATGCCCTGTGCTGCCAACAACAGCATACATGGCAAAGACAAGTCAACAGAGGAAGACCTGTGAAAGTGAGAGCAAACTTTTCCTCATCAGTCTTGTCATTGCCGTGCACACTGTTGTTGCCAAAGGAGGGATGGACAGGTTTTTCATTGCTGGTGGTTGTTTCTCAGCCATCATATTTGCAACGCTCCTCCTAAAGCCATGCACTGAAGATACTGAGCGTGACTGAGTGGGAGCATGTGTGGGGGAGGAGGGCTGAGCAGCGTGTGCATGAGCAGTGACTGACACTGCCTTGGAGACTCCTCCTGGGCCTGATTGGTTGTTTTTGTTCTGGCTCAGTGGATTCTTGCAAACGCCATGAGCAGCACAAGGAGACGTCAGGGGAACTTATTTTTCTCACAGATTATGTGTCTCATCTGCAACTGTTAGGATGTAGTGACAGTTTCAGCAAATGTGACAAAAAGTATAGATTTTTACAGGTTACCAAATGACCCTTTAAAGTTTAAAAAAGACATAAGCAAGTGATAAGGAGTTTTATAACCCAGTTAAAGTAGTAAAGTAGCAAGCACTGTTACCTTAGACACTCTCTGAGCCACCTCCCGGCCAACAGAGAGCCCTTGGACAAATGTTCGTGCAGCGATGAATGCCCGGGTAACCTGAGCCTTGAGCTTCCTGGGCACGTCTCCAAAGGGCTTGAGCTGGTCGGTGTACTTACTGATACACTCCAGATAGTCCTCAGTGATGACGTACTGGGAGTTAAGCAGCGTGAACATACGCTCCAGCAGCCGCGACCAAAAGTCATTAAGCATTTCCTCCAGGTTAACATTCCCTCCCGTGTAATAGCGCTTCAGCTCTGAAAACAGGTTCTCAAAGACCTCTGAGTTCTGCATGTAAGGCTTGCCATAAGTCCTCACAAACATCTCATTCAGGGACCTCTCCGTGTTCTCCAGCAGCTCCAGGAAGAATTCTGGGTTAGGAGGAAAAGAAAAAGTGTTACTGATTGTGTGATTTTCCTTCATGTGTGACCGTGTTGGTGTAAATTATAACGTACATGGCATGCATAGATACGCTTTGATAAAGATGCACAGGGACCCTTAGTTTGTGATTAAAATAGAAATGCTGCAAAATTACATTAACTGCGTCTGATTGCAAGATAGAACGCCGCTTAAAAGGGAAGTCTGCTTGATTGCGATGCTGACGGCAGATACGGCTGCAACCAAAAAACAAAACAAAATAGCAAATCAATTAGGGCTTCTGATCTTGATTTCATTTTGAAGAGACTTCACAGCTTTGTTGATTTTTATCTTTAGTAAACCACTTTTGACATTGCGATGGGATCCTTCCTCATATATATTTCTGGAAAGCAATAAGCTCTGTGTTTACAGTGCATGAGGCCTATATTGTCCATATATCACCCTGTAAACCCAAAATACATTCCTTTTTTTTTTTTTTTAAAGGTTATTTTTTCGGGCTTTTGCCTTTAATGAACAGGACCGAGTGAAATGGGGTGAGAGAGAGAGAGTGTGGAGGTGACATGCAGCAAATGGTTGCAAGCCGGAGTTGAACCTGCGACTGCTGCAGCGAGGCATCGCCTCTGTAGATGGGGCGCTGGCGCTATCCACTACGCTACCGGCACCCCCCAAAATACATCCCTGTACCTTGATCGAGAGGATATATTGCTGAATGATTTCCTATACACTGATTCAGAGTATTGCTCCTTATGCTGGAAGCACAAGGGCTGTCAGATGATTTGCAAGAAATGATCCTTCAATATTATTGTGATTCCAAAATACAGTTTGTCTCCGGGGTTTGCAGCCGTTCTCCGTTTTAGGCATCACTTGTTGTTTGCCTCATGACCTCTATGACTCACCACAAATTGGGAAGAGATGATAATATTTCTGACCATCTGCTATCCATAATGATAGTCCTCGCTTTCAAGGACCAAGATTAAAATTTAAATAGGCTTCAAAACCCTGCACATTTAACTGCAAAGTGAAATAGTTCAAGACTAGGCAGAGGAGACTCCACACCCATAAATTGTGCTGGAGGTTACAGAAAGTCTTTTATATTCCTTAGTTATTGTCTTTTATAGGGCAGTATTTCCTATGTGAAGCTTTAAAGCAGAATTAATTGATTTTTTTGGCCATGTGTAGACAGCGGAAAGCTATAAATACAATATTGACACATTATCACCTCATAAAGTTGATATGCCGAACATGTTGGCAAACAGTCGCCTATTTACACATCTACAAGACACATTAGCATTTCTTTAGTGTTTATGGACACCATACAAGTTTAAATCCAATATTCATTCTCCTTTCCTTAGGAGCTTTTTATTATTAGTCATACCTCTACTATTATTATTATACACATGATTATTACTGTCACATACGCAAATAGTTTATCAGCCAATCACGTGGCAGCAGCTCAGTGCATTTAGGCATGTAGACATGGTCAAGACAACCAAAGTTCAAACCGAGTACAGAATGGGGAAAAAAGGTGATTTAAGTTACTTTGAATGTAGCATGGTTGTTGGTGCCAGACGGGCTGGTCTGTCAGAAATTGCTGATCTACTGTGATTTTCACACACAACCATCTCTAGGGTTTACAGAGGATGGTCCTAAAAAGAGAAAATATCCAGTGAGCGGCAGTTCTCTGGGTGAAAATGCCTTGTTGGTGCCAGAGGTCAGAGGAGAATGGCCAGACTGGTTCAAGATGATAGAAAGGCAACAGTAACTCAAATAACCACTGGTTACAACCAAGGTCTGCAGAAGACCATCTCTGAACCAACAACACGTTCAACCTTGAAGCAGATGGGCTACAGCAGCAGAAGACCACACCAGGTGCCACTCCTGTCAGCTAACAACAGGAAACTGAGGCTACAGTTCACACAGGCTCACCAAAACTGGACAATAGAAGATTGGAAAAACGTTGCCTGGTCTGATGAGTCTGGATTTCTGCTGCCACATTCAGATGGTAGGGTCAGAATTTGGTGTAAACAACATGAAAGCATGGATCCATCCTGCCTTGTATCAACGGTTCAGGCTGCTGGTGGTGGTGTAATGGTGTGGGGGATATTTTCTTGGCACACTTTGGGCCCCTTAGTACCAACTGAGCATGGTTTAAACACCACAGCCTACCTGAGTATTGTTGCTGACCGTGTCCATCCCTTTATGACCACAGTGTACCCATCTTCTGATGGCTACTTCCAGCAGGATAACGCACCATGTCACAAAGCTCAAATCATCTCAAACTGGTTTCTTGAACATGACAATGAGTTCACTGTACTCCAATGGCCTCCACAGTCACCAGATCTCAATCCAATAGAGCACCTTTGGGATGTGGTGGAACGGGAGATTCACATCATGGATGTGCAGCCGACTGTGTGATGCTATCATGTCAATAGGGACCAAAATCTCTGAGGAATGTTCCAGCATTAAAACTAGCCAGCAATAAAACTGAATTGAATTCAACTGAAATGAATTGAATTTCCGTTCTGTTTTCCGTTCTCTGCCAACGTCTGACATAAACACAGTGTTAAATGCTGCTCTGTGTTCAGCAGCGAGTCGCTAACTATATCTGTATGCTGTTTAGTGTCATGCAGGTAATGCACAGTGGGATTATCAGCTACCTGCTGCATCTGAAACAAGGCTGATGAGAGCAAAAAAAACAAAAACAGTAAAAGTTACTGGCCACAAAATAAAAACAACGAGCTGACAGTCCCTACGAGACCTTGCAGAGTTCAGGCGATAATTCTCTGTGGGTTGGTCACTCAAGCAACACCTTTCACATTACACATAGACCATTGATCTACTGCTAATATAAAAATATTAATTAGGGCAGTTTCTTGGTCTCTATTTTCACTGCCATATGGACTAATATAAAGAGCAGTGACGGCGTGAACAAAGCCAGCAGTAAAACACTAAAAAGGTGGGGGTAATTAAAAATAATGAGCTGCGTGGGTTGTCCCTGTGACAGCGTGCCAGCTCTTACCATGAACCTCAGTGATTTTTCTCTGCATTTTACAGTGACTGCCACCCCTGTATATATCACAATCAGCATGGTCTGAATTTGCATCTTAAAAGAAATCCATGGTAGCTGGGTCATGTGACAACATTACCACCACGAGATCCATTCTGCCCCTTTGAGCCATTCACATCACAGTTACTTCAGTGGCTCTGACAAAACTGTAATGGATTTGAAGTGGTCATCAGGGCCAGGCAATAAAGGTGAAATTATGATTGCAGCTGGTGAGAACCAAAATGGCATGAGTCTGCACGATACCACAACAAAACACATGCGGATCAAGACCTGCTTGTGCTGCATACAAACGAAAAGTAAAATATAAAATAAATGCGTCATCTGCATGGCAGTAGAACACACAGGGTCTTCTTTCATAGTGTTATCACCCGATTGAGACAAATATATTTTTAGCTGCAACCAGCAGCTTCTATAACTCACTTGATGTCAGCTTGGAGGGTAAAGGTCACACTTGCTACAGAAGAAATGCTCGACTCTAATCCCGCATAAATCTGCTCCACATTCGATTTAGCACATGCAACATGCATATTAAAGCCTCTCTATTCTTATCACAATTAAATATTGTTAATTACCACATCTTACCAGGTATCAGTGAGAGTTAACTGTAAGACGTCCTCTGGGGATCTGATTGAATTAGCTTCACTCTCACACATTTTTTCCTGCTATCTTAAGAGGATATGACTTTTTCTTTCCGTGGCACATGCAGTATGCAGAGCTTGTGATGTTGGTCAAAGTAATTCTTGAGACTAAACTAAATGAAAGACTACAGTGAGCAGTTCTTTAAATATGCAAAGCTTCCAAGCATGATTTGTGCTTCAGAGACTCGTTGTTGGTAATGAAAATAGTCAGTGGTGCTGAGCGATATGCACGCTGATTAATGACAGCTTCAAAACTAATTTCACTTTTAAAAAATGTGCATTTTAGGGAAAAAAAAAAACATCTTAATGCAGTCAGGTTCTTTGCCCAACGTGTCTACTGAAATATTAATTGAATATAACGAATGTAATTAAGGCAGAATTTATTGTTAATGTGGACAGTGTATTTGATATGATTCTAAGCTCTGTTTTGGAGTGATTACGATGAATAATTACATAATGGATGAGCTCAGTATAATTCAGTGACTAATATATTTAGTTAAAAACAGACATCTTAATCTAATTATGGAAAATTCATGAGAGGGATCGTATTTTACAATAACAAATCTAGCGAAATGTCAGAGACTAAAATTATCGGGAAAGCTTACATAAATCCTAACACATCTTAGTAATTAAGAGGTCTGTTCAAATAAATGGCTGTAGGAGCTGCAAACAGAGGATAATGATGCTGAAATGCTGGACAGGGCTGATTCTAATACCCTCAACTTGCAGAGAGTTCATTACATTTCGCTGATAAAGCTCAGTTTGGCTCCAATTCCTCACTGTGTGCACAGAGCTGCGCAGAGGTTACACAGAGCCATTCTCTCTGTGATAAAGAGAAAGCCTGTGTTCCTGTGCTTTCATAGATGCTTGCTCTCGCAGAAACCTACTGATGGATGCTCTCCTAGATGTCAGAGATGTCAGTTGTAGTCTCAATTTCAGCAATCTTGAAACAAGAGCGTTCCTATTTTAAATCTCCGAGCCATATGGAAAAAAGGCAATCTGCGTTCTTTTCATTTGGAACAGAGCCTTGCATAGCCAGACCTATCTCCACCACTCTGTGTCAGAGAGAGGTCTGAAATCACTGATTATCTTTCTGCTATAGGGGAAAAAATGCCTTGGTTTGTTTTTGCTTCTTTAAACCAATTATAAGCCCCGTTTCCACCAAGCAGTATGATTCAGTTCAGTTCATTTCGGTACGCTTTTTTTCTGTCTCCACTGTGAAAAGTTGTGGATGGTTTTTTTTCTGTCTCCACTGTGAAAAGTTGTGGATGGTACCAATGGAACCGTTCCATGCGTCCCCATGTTTCGTCCCCCCTCTGTCGGGGTACCTAGCACACAGATCTGGTACTAAAAGGTGGAGCTGTGAACACTGCAGTCTGTTGATTGGTCAATAGCGGACGGTCGCTCTGCTCAGGGCTGAGTTGTGGCTGGTTTTGGAGGCTCATGTAACCACTGTTCATACTGTGGAGGGTTTTATTACTGTAACTATAAAATTAAAGGATGTTTTGCTGCCTCTTGCAGCAGCTGGAGTCTGAGAAAAAATAACTTCACTGGGCCGACTGCTGGCGACTTTTAAGGTAGAACGTTAACTTGTAATGTTACTCAATGCATGAGTTGATGACGTGAATCCATCAACACACCTTAAATTTCACTGTGACAACTTTGACCATCACTTTAGTTCTTATATGACATATAGTGGATCTTCAAATGTTCATATATATTAATTGTCTGCATATATTTTAATCATCACTCAGAGGAAAAAAAAGGCATCTCGGAGCGTCGCTCCTTTGGGCTCTGGCAACACTAAACCCATGAGCTTGCCTTAGAAGGACTAAATGCACTAACCCACTATTCTTAAATGGAGAGAGACTCTCACTGCAACCTGTGTTATTTTGTTCTGAAAATGTCGGCATGCAACCATGTTCTGTGGACGATAAACAAGGTGCAAACTTCCATCTGTGTCAACGGTAAGGAGGAAATACAGTGAGTGCTGGACGGAGCAGTGAGTGACAACAACCCTGCCCACATTATGAGTACTGTTAGCGGTGGAAACGCTTGGGTCTGGGTACCATATCTGAAGGGTTACTTTTGGTTCCAAAGATACCATACCGAAAGTGTTTGTTGGAAACGGGGCTATAGTGGTCTCTTGCAAAATAATGTCGAGGGTGAACTTGTTTTGGCCACAAAAACATTAACAGTCACATGTCACTGTGTGAATCAACTTTTAGTGATAAAAAAGACAAAGATAATTTGATAATCTGACCTAGAGGTGAAGCCTTCAGCTCTGAGGAAACCCACTGGACCCATTAAAACCCCAGACACTTTGCTGACTGTATATGTGGCTCTACAAGAGCATTATTACCGCAATATCGCAGAAGCTCATTTGAAGTGGAAGGGACCGGTATATTAGTGAAGTCACTGTCAATGGTGCCAGAGTTTAAAGATGTGGCCAATCAACTCGGACTGGTCATGTCAGAAAATAAATCAACACTGGGAGCATGGGAGCCTGGGCTTTCCGAGGTGCATTCACATTACGTTTAATCTGTGGATTTTTTTACAACAATTCACCAAAAGAATGAAGCTGACATGTCTTATTGCATGATCCAAATCTTCATCAAAACGTGCCATTTTCAGTGTGTAGGTTGTTAGCTCGGAAGTTGTTGCTGCAGTTTCACATAGTGATGGAGATTTGGAAATGGTAACATGCACATAGCACAAGGAAGGGAGAATGCCGGCTGAAATCAGTGCCCAATGGCAGTCTTATCCCCACAGTCTACATCCAGTGAGTCAGACTTTTTATAAGAAAACCAGCATTCGGAGGCACTGTGGAGCATATAACTGACGGAGGAAGCTGTGGATGGGATGACATCTACTGTGAGGACCCTCGTGGGAAGTGGCCTGCAGAATTAATTACTGCAAAGCCTCCTGAACTGTGACCAGCCATAACTTAGGAGGATAAAAAGGGGTTTGTTTTCCACCACAATTCACTTTTCTTCAGTTGAGTAATTACAATCTTTGATAATAAAACACAGTCTGGTGAGGAAACTGTGGCATTGGCTTCCTGGATCACATTTTCACTGGACCACATTGGACATTCAGTGCCGGCAGAAATCCATATATAGTTGTGCACAAACAAAGTCATCACAAGCATTTATCAGGCTGCAATCAACACCTAAAATGGGTATCCATGTCATAATCTGCAGGTTAATAGCCCTTTTTTTAAACATCAGGAAATTTTCAGCTTCACATCTTTGAGCAATTACAACTGGCAAGATGCTTTTTGAGAAGGACATGGGATGGATATCTCAAAATGTGTTAACCTGTCTCAGACAAAATCCATATGTACAGTATTTGGACACAAGTAGCTAAAGGGTATAAACGGGGCCTCAGACTGCAAGTGCAATCTAAGAATCGATACAATGAGGTCATGTAATTACTGCAAAATCTCAGGAACATAGCAGATAATTTGTTCACCTTCATTTATCAAAGAGGAGCTCTCAGTAAAACCCTCCGTAATCAGTCCCAACAGAGATTTTTGTGATAACTTCAGGCAGAAATGAATACAGTTGCAGAGGCTTTCTTGACAAAAATGTGATGTTATTCGAGACACTTTTCATTCATTTTGTTGCAAAGGCAACTTTGGAAGAAATAAGGTCCTATGGATAAAAATATTTTTGTAATATTGTTGGTTGTTGAGGTCCAGGATATTTGATCATAGGTCTGCGCTACGAACCAAGTTCAACATACCCAGTTATCTGGCTTCACTAACCCATTGGCCTTTTGGGTAACCAGTATCATGAAGCTGGTTATCAACTAGCATAGTCAGTTCTGGGTTTTCCTATCTAGCCAGGAGCGCATTCATGTGAAAGAGGAACAGTTGCTAATTACGAGCATCTTGTAGAAAAAATTGTCTAATTCGCAAAAATAATAATTTTAATGCTGCAATGTTTCCTTGATTAGACCTTCATCAGTCAAATTGTTTTGTAACAAAGAGAAGCCATCTTATGTAGGAGTGGTTTTGAGTTTGCAATTAGTCACATTACCCACATGCAGTGGAAAGGCGTAAATAACAGACATCAATCTGTGTAACAATCAACAATATTATACACAGAGATAAAGGAATAAAGAAGTAAAAACTACCTACTGACAATCATAAACATACCCCATAAAGTTTACATTAGATAAGTACTTTCTTAAGAATAAATGCTTAAGTCCTTATTGTTAAATTGCAATCTAAAAAAATATACACATGCAAATCTTGCAAATATGTTTCCAAATCTTGCAGGTACATTAGAAAATGAACCTGTGGGGGTATGTTTACATGGAGAGTGAGCATCAGTACACAAATAGGAACTCTTATGGTGCGTTTCATATAGATCTTAGCCCTAGTAAGACGGTAGGAAAGGAAAAATGACGCAGCAACACTACATGACATGCCTCTTTGAGTCGGTGCTACCAGTAGTGGTCTCGTACGAACTCAGAGGACTACGAGTTTCGAAAGACTGACGAAAGCAAAGATGGCTGCGCCCTATATTTACCATAAGTGGCTGTGCTCTTTACTATTATTTTTACTGTTTAGCTAAATTGAGTCTTCATTTTAATTACTCATACTCATTATAATGCCTTATGGGAATGTTTTATGATGTGTTATTGTGCGTGGAA
Source organism: Epinephelus moara (assembly GCF_006386435.1). Lineage (NCBI taxonomy): Eukaryota > Metazoa > Chordata > Actinopteri > Perciformes > Serranidae > Epinephelus > Epinephelus moara. The sequence continues at coordinate 20,326,887 of NC_065512.1, read as the reverse complement.
TGTGTTGTATGTGTTGTTTATTTGTTGGTGTTGGTGAAAGTAGCTAGCAGTGTTGCTAATAATAAAGGCTCTGCTACTGCAATAGCGACAACTGCTTTCTTGGAGGCATTCGTCTCTGTTTACGTTTGGGTCGTAAATGGTACAAACGCAAACGGGGACGCATATCGCCAACAAGAAGTTACAACATCATCTTGAGTCTCACCGCTCGTAGCAACGTAAATGGATCACAGCATTAATTACAAGCGACATCATCAAACCCATGAATGAAGTATCCTACTTCACATGATATGAGATGAAACGGTGTTAGTAATTACCTGCAGGAATGTTCTGGTTTAGGGACAGCAAAAAGACATATTCTTCAGAGTGAGATGTAAATGACAGTCTACAATCTTACAGCAGAAGATGATAGAAAAGAAGTTAATGACTAATGAAGAAAATCTGAACGAAATGTTGCATTTATAATTACAGGATCCAATTAATAGTGTGTGCATTATTTTTTTAAGAAAGACAATTTTTTTTTTGTCTTTCTTTTTTTCAAGTTCATCACAGAGGTGTTTGGAGTCATTATGAGCTGCATATATTATGAGATAGAATCAGAGTGTTAAAGCAGTCAGACTGTCAACTATCACTTCAGGAATAAAATAAATCTGGCACAATTAAAATGCAGCGAAAATCAACTCATCAGTCTGTAAAATCTCTGCCTGTTGACTTATGCTAGCTAGGCTGAAGTTCTCAAATGTAAACACCAGTAAGCATTAAGGATGGATGGAGATGATGGGCACAGCTGAACTGGTATCCTGCTAGCCATTGTACAGGATGACCTCTGTGCTGCATCAGTGTCCAATGATATTATATAAGGACTGGTGTGTCAGTGGGAATGTGAGGTGCCGTGCCTGTCCTGCTGCGGCTGCAGAGTGGTGCTGCCTGCGTATGAGGAGCGGCCACGCAACTGTCTTGCTGGGTTCGGAATATCTGGACAGTTAAATCATTCCACATCCAGACACCAGAACCATTTGGAAACATGGGCAATTATAAAGCAGCAGCAAACAACGTAAGAAGATGTAAAATTGACTAAATTATAGTGCAAGTGTTAAAGGAGCTGATGGGATCACTTTTCACTAGAGCTGTACTTGGTATAATTTCATGTGTCAAATAAACGATGAATGGAAAAAGAAAGCCTGGACTCTTTTTACCTGTCACTCAGGACTTTTGTCTGTGTCGGTCTGTTAATTATTTTTTCAGTGATCTGACTGGCCAGTGGTCGGGGTGTTGACAAGTTGTGATCCCATCCTCTTAAGTTAACCAACTCCAGAGCAGGTTAGCTGTCCAGCATAAGTTGCCATGTGGTAAAAAGTGAGCTTTGTGGTGCTGAAAACTGAGGGTTAACCCTGAAGTAACTTTGCTAACCCCAAGCCCTCTTCTGTAGTACAGGCCTCTGGGCTTGTCAAATTGGTTCTGAATAAGATTATTAAATGCATTCGTAAGCATCCTTCCAATTTGAGCACTTTTTTTTGTGCAGAAATATTATGGAACTGCTCAAAAATGCAGGAAACTGGTTGAATTTGCATTAATTTTTGTGAATATAAAATGAAAAATTCCTTGAGGGACTAAATAATGCTAAAATGTTGCATAGCAAAAAATGCTCTACTGTTGTAAGTACTATCGTTGGTAGCTCCTGTGCAATGAAATTTATATGTGCTATTTTACAAGATACAACTTTGAGTGCAGCATTGTTTTTCATGGCCATACACTAATGAAAGATACCAAAGAGCCGGATGCACTCAGAGAAAGTTAATGAATTCGGTACAAGAAGATTTTCAGATCATTTATTAGATAGTGTCTATGTAAAACACATTCCTGCAAGCAACACACTGTCAAAAGTATCAGTAATTTATCTGTGAAGCAACCCTGAGTAAACTGCAAAAAATGAGTTGTTTGGCCCTCATGCAGCAGAATAAACAGCCTGTTATCTCCAGCAGAGATGCTCAGTGTCTTCTCCTACAGGACCACAGCCAATCAGAGAGGAAGCTCATCTCTCACTTTGTGATTACTGAAACTGCATTACGACACCACACGGCTTGGCTTGCAACCTACTTGAGCTCTCATGCTTGTACATGAAACTGGCAATTTTACTGCCTAAAGGAGCACTTCTAATTCCACAAGTCAATCACAAGTGGATCATTGATTGGTCTGACAGGAGGCGGGCGTCTATAAAGAGCCGCTCCGAGTATTGTGCTCCTGCACAGAACATGACGGGCTGACCTTTTATGTCTTCATTTTCGCGCGTTAATTCTTGTAGCCTGCCTATTGTGAGTCACAGAGTGGCAGTTAAAAAGCATATCCATTCAATGTAAAATCACAGCTGGTGAGTCAAGCCAAAAAAAAGGTTTAATCTGATGCAATCTAATGTAATAATTCTACTTCTTTGTATTTGAAACTATATCCAACTCTTTAACATGAGGAAGAAAACAGATCTCGTGGTAGAGTGCTGATTCTTAAACGTTCACAGGGATTTGGCATACTGTCCTAAAATCAAAGTGAAATCTTCTGTGTTTCCATTAACCTTGCACCTTGTCCATCAGAAATCCCACAGAGAAGGATAACCGAAAACCCTGTAGTGCACAAAGGCACTGTGGCGTTTCTACTTGAATACTCTTCAAGTCTTCAAATGGATAGCCCAACAGGACTTCCTAACTAAAGAAGGCTTTTGCTGAGCAAGCATGCCCTTTTCAGCGCTGCCCAGCTTTACATTTATCTAGTCAAACACATGCACACCTGGTAGCTGGCCAGCACATTGCGGCCTTCTATTGTTGGCACCTTTGAGGAGTAATTTAGGGTTAAGTGCTTTGCTCAAGGGCACATCGACAATGGCTGCTGAGGGAGGAGAGAAATGATTAGAGTTGTTCCAATACTGATAACAGTATCACAGATGCTTCCAATACTGCCTAAAAGTCTCTGGGGTATCAGTGAGTCCCAATAAACTGACACCAAGAAATAAATAATTGTAAGAGAAACACTCATATTTATTCATAATTTCTTTAACGGCATGTCAATGACTCCAAAAACTAAATCTGAATCCCAAATTTGAAAACCAAAAATGAACCCTGGTGAACAGCACTCAAATACTTGGGTCCAGCCCAATAGCTACAACTTTAGGTATCGAAATCCATATAGCACTTAAGTCAAAGACAAATTTACCTTCCCCGGGGACAATAAAGTATATCATATCTTATCATATCGCATTGCACCGTAGTTTATCGTATCGTATCGTACACATAGTTGCCACCTTCCACACATTAAAACTGACCTAGAGTCAGTCAGCTATTGAGAGAAGGTTGCCTAAAGAGCTATCTGTCAGAAAGAGGTTTCTTGGTTAAACGGTTACATGGTTTCGCTTGAAATAAAGGCAAAGTTCTCCCATGTGCCTTCAGTCAATATGCCTGAATCCAAAATGTCCACCTTCTGGACTTGCGGACTGAGCCCTCGCAGACTTCAGACGTACGTAAAGTCTGCAAGGGCAGAGACCGCAAGCAGCTGATAGACAGCCCTGGAGACTGTTTTACTCGTTGCCATGGAGCAACAATTACTATCATTGTAACTGCTGTCATATTCTGTCTGCTCATCTGTCCCTGTAATTAACAAGATATAAATCCCAAGTATAGGGTTGTTTTGTGGGTGAACAGAGTACATTTCTGTATAACATATAGACTGCAGACGTTCATATACAGAGATAGTTGTAAAAAAGGACTGGGCTATGACTAAGAAAATTGGGTAGTCCTTTTAGTTACATCAGAAGATCTTCTTTTGTTGTTTTTCTGCCACTTTTCTCACCTATATATTTGGCATTACACTGCACTACCTATAGGGTAGGCTGCAATAATCCACGATGCATTTTGATTCCCCTGTAAAGTCTATATTCCTACATATTTCTGCATCATGATGTTGATTATTATTTCTGGCCTACACGATTCACATATTGCCTTAATAGGCTACAGTAATTATTTTACTTTGACACAGGCTTAGTTTTTTTCGTCAGCTATTGAAAAAAAGTACCAGGTCACGTCAGTATTGCAATTTATTGTGGATTATTAAATCAGTGAAGTCTGCTGATGTCTGCACCCCAAGCGGACTCTCTGGAAGTCTGCAGAAAGTCCACTGGAGGCCCCTTGTGGCCTGGATGAATCGTGAATTTGGATAATCTTAAGCCCTCCCACACTCCCAGAACTCGTAGAGTCTGCAAGTGCGGTGCACTCCGGATATTTGGATTGAGCCTATGACGCCAACGTAATACTGAGTGAACTTTACTCACTATAGTTTTTTATTTATGTCTTAGTGTTTTACCTATAGATTGTCACAAATTAAGGTGCATATGACATTCAAAGGATACATTATTAACAATCAGTGTCAAATAATGACATGTGAATATAAAACAGAGTTAGAGCGGATTATAACACTTCATATACATATTTCTTTGGGTAAATAATCCTACAAAACCATCACAGGAGGTCAAGACAAGCCATTGTCTTCTGTGGTTTTCTACTCAGAGGTAAGCAGACATTGCATTTGTGTCAGTTTTGACTCAAATATTTTTAGTGTGTAACAACAGAACTGATGCCAGTTTGTGCCGGTTACGAAATACGCCTATTGTCTTTATAAACTGAAAGGATTTTTTTTTTTTTTTTGACAAGCGATTACAGCGTGGGTCTGTAACTCCAGAGTAGATCAATTGTGGAGGGTGGACCACATTAATATTCTGTTTGGCTTCCCAGTATCATGCTGTTCATGGTCAGAGGAGGGCCAACAATTGATTAGCAATTAAGACCCCTGACTTAGTGTTTAACGAGCAAGTGGAGAAGAATGCTCTGTGCCAGCCATTTATCTAATTTCTCTGAGCAGGTGTTTCCTGGGGTCTTAGGAATAGAATCAGTGAAAACAATGAGAATATTCAGACGTGATTATTGAGACATAAATCAGCAAACAGTCAAAATACATTAATAAACTGCAGTAATTGTGGCTGCGTCTCTGCCACTGATTTTTCAGACGATGTTATTTCTCTCTTAGATTCACACAGCTGTGCTGTGCAACACGGGTTGTTGTGGATATTTCTGTATTTGTGCTTGGTTGGTCTTGGCATAGTCGAGACTGTGCCCTCTCGCTGTGACACGTAGGCTGTGGTGTCAGGTATGCGTGGGCTGGCCAGCTACTGTCAGCTACAGTAACACTCATCACAAGCTCTGCATAAAGAGAATACACACATACACTGACTCCGTGTAGGTGGGACTCCAGAGCCAGGTGCTAAATAGATGGTAAAGAGCATCTAAATGATCTAACAGCTCTGTATTGTTTGGATATTTAACTACGTGTTCAGACTCAGTATCAAGGCCAACACAATTATTTTGGTAACACTGCTTTAAGAACAGAAAATACTGCTTGAGGAGTCGGAAAAAAGCAGAATCTTACTTACAAATGATGCTTAAAATACTTAAGATGCATTTTTGGTTTCTGAGTGTCTCCTGCTCAAAACCACAAATTTTTAAACATTCAGATTCAACTAACGATGCATAAAGATAAGGGTGGAATTCAAATCCAGCAATCAATATCTCAGATTTCCAGAGCGGTTGGTCAGCCGAGACCCTCAGCAGACACAAAGTCTCCAGACAGCAGAGGGCTACAGAGCTGAAACCTGCATATGGCATCTGCTTTGATGCTGATGAAATTATGGAGAATGGCAGCAAACCCCAAGAGGAACAGAGGTGCCTGGAGTCATACGTCTAAGTGCTGCTAGACAAACCCCATTTCCTCCCTCACTGGAGTCCTCCTTATGACATTCACTATCCTGACACCGGCTGATCAAAGTAACACTTATTTATTTATGCACGCTTCCAGGAATCACATGTGGGCTAAAGAAGTGTATATTCCTGGAAAAAAGAAAACAGGCAGACATCACCCTGGTATTGTGACATTGAGTTTCTGGGCAATGTGCAATCATCCGAGAGTTGCAAGCTGTAACTGATAGTATTTGTTTCATATAATATGTTGGATAGTTTGAAAAAAAATGAGCACAGAAAGACAAGGCATTGACTGGTGAGTATTGAATTGCGCTATTAATCACTCAAACATTATTCAGTTGTTGACAGTGGATATATTTAGATAGCCCAATATGAAAATCTGTGCTTCGACCTACTTTTGGACAAAGATTAGAATTACTTTGGATTAACTGACTCTTTGAGAGCGCTGCTGTTCAATGCTGAGATCTGAGAAGAGGTTATATTCATGTTGACATAATGCGTCTTATTTTATTTATTTATATGGACAGCATGTTAACAGATCATACGACGAGTTGCGAATGGTGAAAAGGTGAATGTCAGCAGAAAGAGTTGCTGACACAGTGTGCATCGTGTAACAGTCGTATAATGTGGACCTATATAACCCCACTTCTCATAAAAATGTGTTATTAATGTTAGGAAAGCACCAATTTATTTGCCGTACATCTATATCACCCGATATTTGCCTTGTTGACTGCCTATCTGCAAATAAGATGACATTCACTGATGGCCGTGGCTGACGTTTTTCTGTTATGTCACATTAATTTTTGTGCAGGCTAAAAGGAAGGCTCCAGATTTACAGCATCCTGCCATCCTGAAGACAATAGAAAACATGCTTTGGATGAAAAGATATCTTCCCCCGGATGCCTTCTGGACAAAAACAAAAGCTGTAAACTCACCATCAATGTGTCAGGAAACACTTATTTTTGTCCTCATATGACGACATCACATTCTGGGTTTGTTGCACCTTATACGTCATTTTACTTAACTTAGACCTTTGTCCTTGATTGTGGACACTTTTTTGTGCTATCTAGTGGCAGCAAAAGCACAATACACTAATCCATGTAAAAGCAAAGATGGCGGCCATCTCTGCCAAGTCAGTCGGCAGCTGATCCCGAAACAAAAGTGGACAAGGTACAAAACCTGGGGAATTGCCCATTGGTCCGACAGCCCATTGTTCCGACCATATTAAACCCATTGTTCCAAAGTCCACTCCGAAATCATCATGATGCCCTGTGGTTAAGGTCTGGTTAGGTTTAGGCACAAAAACCACTTGGTTAGGGTTAGGAAAAGATCATGGTGTGGGTTAAAATGAAAAAGAAAGTGACAAACACATAAGCTGTGAGCCTGCTTCGCCTCAAGCCTTTCCCAGCTGACCCAGAGCTGGTCGCGGCGCACCATCAAGGTAGAAATACGCCCGCCAGTAGCCGTTCAGCACCGCGGACCGTCGGACCAGGGGGCTGTCGGACCAATGACATGGACCCCAAAACCTGACCTTGTTTATTTACAATTAATAATGTTTGTAGTTTGATATGACAACTAATTTGACCAATTTTAGCAACAGTAATTATGTTTTATAATCGTCTCATGAGAGGACGCTGGAACTTTATTATCGTCTTGTTTGAGGATGTTGGGAACAATTAGGTGTGACAGACTGTTCCTACAGACAAAACATTCCTTGCTTGGAGTGTGGAACAAGGAAAATTCATACTTCTTGTTTCTAAATGAACAAATCACAAGACTTTAAAATTTGTTGCATTATGCGTAATTTAGTTTTTGCACAACAATGTTCAGGTGAACAGTTTGATACTTTATTACACACTTGTGACTGTTTAGATAAACCCATTATCCCCATACTGTATGAGGACATCATTTTTTTCTCCAATACTACTTCTTGTTCAAAGACAATATTTAGTTTTTATCCTTATCAGGTCCTACTGATCCTAGATAGCTAGGGGATATTAAAAAAATGCACACCAAACAGAAGCTGAGGTCTCAGGAGGATATAATGTGTTCGAGCTCTGTTCACAAAGAGAAAGTATTGGGCGAAGATAAATTCTAATGTTGTCATGTGTTCAAATGTAACGAGAAGCTTAAATACAGTGGTTTTGTTTGAAGGAGAAATTTGTTGATGCTTTCACAACAGTTGAAGCAGTTTAATTAAGTTTTTTTTTTTCAGGTCAAAGAAAGTTAAATTAGTTAATTAATTAAAGTTTTCATAAATTTGTATAATTGAATTTAGGCTCATTCACAGATAAAGGGCTGAATGACTTTAAAACAGTTCAGTTATTTTTTATAAGAAGATTTTTTTTTTGTTTATGTGGCACAAAACGGGTGAATAAATACCAACCAAAACAAAATAAACAACAATAAAGGAAAAAACATCAGTATTGGCTATCAACAAAATTGTTGACTTAGACATCAGTATCAGCATTGGCTCAGAATTTCACAATTCGTGCATCCCTAATTTACATGATGGAATCATTAGGGGTGGGAATCACCAAAGGATCCATGATTCGATATAATCACGATACTTAAGTACAATATTATTGAGATTTTAAAATCTGCTGAGCATTGCAATAAAAATATTGTGATTTATGACCATTTTTCAACTGTAAATGATGTCCCCAAATGCAAACTTTGTCAACATCTGTTTTATCTAATAAGATAAACTTTTCAGTTCCATCATCTCACTTAAAGGGATAGTGCACCCAAAAATGAAAATTCAGCCATTATCTACTCACCCATATGCTGAGGGAGGCTCAGGTGAAGTTTCAGAGTCCTCACATCCCTTGCGGAGATCCGAGGGGAGAGTGGGTAGCAACACCTCTCCACCTAATGGAGGTTTACGGTGCCCCAGATTCAAACGTCCAAAAACACATAATTGAAACCACAAAATATCTCCATACTGCTCGTCTGTAGTGATGCAAGTGTCCTGAAGCCCCGACATAAAAGGTTGTTTGGAAAAATGTCATTTAAACTCTGTCTGGGATGTGAGGACTCTAAAACTTCACCAGAGCCTCCCTTGGCATATGGGTGAGTAGATAATGGCTGAATTTTCATTTTTGGGTGCACTATCCCTTTAAGCAATTTTTGCAGCAGCAGCAAAATGTCTCTAGTGTACTGAAAAAGCAATTAATTATATTATTCTCGTAGGCCACCTAAAGTTACATTTGTATTTGTGATATTAATAATTCATTTAATAAAAAAAAATCAATACTTGGCACTGTGTATCGATACGATACTGTCACACAAAAATATCATGATATTATGCTGTATCGATTTTTTCCCGCATCCCTAGGATTCATAGGAAATATTCTGTGGTGGAAAATAAGCCTTAAAATAAAACCCCAAATAACAGACAAGGACATGAAATCAGATATCCTGAGGTTTGCTAATACTGCTGCTCCATAACCATTCAAGATGGGAAAAAAGTGTGACCTTTTATGAAAAACAACACATTTGTTGTATTGTAGTGTTGATAAAGTCAATTTTGCATTATTAGTCTGAGAACCCTTTGCTCTGTATTGGAAGTACAATTACTACTCAAAACCAATTTTGTATTCAGATGTAATTCAAGATTCATGGCCCCTGGTCCTCTCCATTTTCACAGACTGTCATTTTGCAATTTAAATTCCAAGATGACAAGCAAGCAAATAGATTTAAAATACAAAGCAGAAAAAAATGTCAGCAGACGCACAGTTATAAGACGCCTGATTTACTAATAACGCTCAAACTTCGATTTATGTCCTTTATGTGCACGTGTGTTACAACATGAAAGCAGGAGGGTTGTTTTTATTCTAATATTTATGGAAAGTGTGTCGCAGGAAAGAAAGATTCTGTATTAATGACAATAAATGTGATCCATACACTACAGAATAAATGAGATTGATTAGTGCTTATTGATGAAAACATGTTAAGTACATAACACCATTTTATTCTGATGATTCTGCTCCTTATGTTGCTTCTAGTTGTCTGAAGAATAGACCCCCGCAAAAAGCACATATTAAAAGCATCTTCAAACTTTAAACAAGATTTTTATATTTTGTGGTCTCAACATTTCTACCTTCTTTCTCCTGTAAAGCACTTTGTGTCCACTCTGTTGGAAAGTGCTATAATAAATAAAGTGTGCTTATAGTGGCACTGAAGAATTGCCCATTCATTCAGTCAAGGTTGCCAAAGTATGATGGTTACATGGTTGCAGCATTGCTATTTCTTCATAAGACAAGACATGGATGTTTTTAAACTAAACGTTTATCAAGTGCAGGCAGCAAAACCTTGACCCAGGGTTTATTGCATATACAGCATTATGACAAGTACTAATAATAATAGTGGCTACCGTCTTATGTGTCTCATCATGCTTAATGCACATTAAAGGAAACATTCACCCCAAAATCAAAAACAAATATTTTATCTCTTAATTGTAGTGCTGTTTATCAGTAGATTGTTTTGATGTGAGTTTGCTGAGTGATGGAGATGTCTCTTCTTCTCTGGAATATAATGGAACTAGACGGCACTCGGCTTGTGGTGCCCAAAAATATATTTCAAAAACCAGACAGCAATGTCTCTTTCCAGAAATGATGACCTGCTTACTCAAGATATTCTACAGACCTTGTTGTGAGCAGTTTCATGTAGGAACTATTTTATTTCTACTGAACTGCACCCGCCAACCTTATCACTGTGCGGAAGGAAGTGTGCATCTACTGCTAGCTAATCTAGCACCACTGAGCTCGCTAATGTTACAGCTTAGCAAAGGAGCAGGATGAGGTACCGTTCACATTTAAACTCATTCCAGTATGTGTAATTTGGTACCCAACACTACCTTATTTTCCTTTGTCTGTACTAACAAAATTCAGTTTTTGAACAAGCTGCATGGGGATGTAGTCGGCTAAGAAGCAATTCTACTCCTCTGCTCTTTTCTAATCACACATGGAGCTAATCTTCTGTCTCTGTCTGTTCGTGAGTGTATGTGTGTGTGCCCGCTAAGCAGTGATACTAGGCAGTTGCTGAAAAATACAGAAAAGAAATTGGACACTACCGCAGCAGATCAGGACTGCGGTTTTAGTTTTGGCTAAGCCATCGGAGTGGCTACGAAGCTTTGTGGCTCGCTTCCCAGCTTTTGGGCGCTTCCGCCTCCTGTCTGAAGTTGAACCCAGCGGTTCCACGGAGCTCCTCTGCCGGCCTTGGAGCTCCATGGCTGGCTTCCAGGTTTCCGGGAACCTCTTCTCTAGACCCAGTGATCAGTGTCTCGGCAGTGCCAATGTAAATCAGTTGGTGTCCCTAAAAGTTCCAAGTTCTGTATCCAACCCTACCAAGGAGGAAACCGTTAATGATTACATCTTGCACTATCATGAGCACAAGCCTCTCATCCATGAGTAGATGCACGCTTCCTCCTGCGCAGTGATCAGTGTCTCAGCAGTGCCAATGTAAATCAGTTGGTGCCCCTAGAAGTTCCAAGTTCTGTACCCAACCCTACCAAGGAGGAAACCGTTAATGATTACATCTTGCACTGTCATGAGCACAAGACTCTCATCCATGAGTAGATGCACGCTTCCTCCTGCGCAGTGATCAGTGTCTCGGCAGTGCCAATGTAAATCAGTTGGTGCCCCTAGAAGTTCCAAGTTCTGTACCCAACCCTACCAAGGAGGAAACCGTTAATGATTACATCTTGCACTATCATGAGCACAAGACTCTCATCCATGAGTAGATGCACACTTCCTTCCGCGCAGTGATACGGTTGGCAGGCATAGTTCAGTAGAAGGAAACTAGTTCCTACATGAAACTTCTCACAACAAAGTCTGTGGATTATCTTGTCATGGCTTCTAGAAAGAGACATTGCTGTTGAGTTTCTTCTTGGAGAGAAGGCTACTCTACGGGCGTTATCTCCAACACTCGGCAACTCACACCAAAACAATCTAGATTGATAAATAGCACTACAGGTAACAGGAAATAATATGTATTTCGATTTTGCGGTGAACTGTCCCTTTAAGAAAGCATTCAATATTCGTTAATTAATAAAAGGATCCATTAGGGAATTTTTCTTAAGATTTTTTCCTTCCATTCAGTTGGAGAGAAAGAGAATTCAGTTACAGTAATCTTTAAAATGTTTCCGGGTGATAACTCATGAAAAGGTTTTCCGCTGCATTCCTAATAAATCGTTTGACAATGCTGACAGGTGGCTATGCTTGACAATTTTCATCTCCACCACCCTTCACTTTTGTCCACAGTGATAAGCTTCAGCTTCCCACACAGTGTAATGTTTGGAGCTGGAGGGATTATTATTTCTCATTAAACTGTAACAAGAAGGAGCTGACTCCATAGAGAAGGATACCAACAGGGAGAGGTGGAGAGGTACACTGAGCCTCAGTTCAGTAATAAGTACATCCCCTCCCATAGCGGAAGCTTAGTGGATGTGTGATGGTCAAGACAGTCACCATGGGGCTACGACAAGATCACACACAGCACCAGACCACCAAACAGCCTTAATAATGCAGAGTTTGGCTCTGTACCGCTGTTCAAGCTGTCAATCTGCTGTGCAAGAAGCCATGTTTGTCTAATCCAACAAGAGGGTTCTCCACTCCAAGGCATATTAATGAGATTTTCACATCTCGTCTCCTCTTGAGGGAGGACAGCTACAGAACTACAAACAGTGAACCTTTTCAAATTAACACATAGTCTAAATCCTTTGATTTTCCTTTTTGCAGCATTTTGTTCTACGGTGAATGACCATTTAAAACGGTTGAATAAAAGAGGAGAAATGGGAAAATTAATCAGCATTAAGTAAAAAATAGAAGACTTACCATCAAATCTTTTATGTCTGGAAACAAAGGTGCTTCTCAATTCATGACTTGTTTCATCAACCAGATTCTCAAAGTCCTGCTTGCTCTGTTGGCCAAATTTGTCCTCCATTTCCTGGGTGCAACATGTGTTTCCCTGAGGACATACACGAAGATGTTCACCTGCAACAGAGACGAAAACAAGCATTTTTGTATCCATGCTGAAAGTAACAATGACTCTACACAGTCTTAGTAAATGTAACATGATTGGAGTATAATGTCATGTATAATGTGGAGAAAGTTTTGTGTTAAAGGCCTTTAATATGAGAGGGTCTCATGTTAGAGGCCTCTGTTTTTAAAGAAATTAGAACCTTCAACTTCAGTACATTTTTAAAACTCACAGGAAATTCTGTCACACCAATCCTGAGCTCTCACTCCGGCAGGTCCGGTGCTTAAAACTACACAATAATTCAATAAAACTTTTACAGCACCAGCTCCTATTTTCAACACATAATCATTGGAGCTGATAACAGTATTTAACTTTATATTTTCCTATATAGTCTTCCATGTAAGGGGAGAAAATGTGCAGGGTTGCGGTCCCAAAAAGCCACCATCAGGTCTTAATTACACACAGTGCATTCAAATTAACAGTTTGCTAAACCTCACCGCCACTTAGCTACTGTTGCTATGCCTGTCAAGCTGTTTGTTCTTGCAGGGCACATGTGCCGTTTATAATGATAGCTATGGCAGAATTGTAGCTCAAAATTCTTAGAATGACTTATTTTTAATCGATGGGTCCTTGATTTCAGACAGAGTGGACAAGAGCAGGCATCTCATTTCTAGCTGGTGACTGTTGATTATGTCACTAGTAGATTTAATCAGCTGTAGCTAGCCACAGCTCATTCAGTCTACCAATCAGCTGCCACAGGGAACCATAAATGAGCTGTAAATGGGTACCTAACAACCACTGATCCCCATTGTTTGTCCGGAGAACTCCTTCTACTTTGTTTTGTTGTACATGACGAAACTTGACCACATAAGTTAAATTCTTTCTCAAAATTCACAAATACTCTAGTGTCTGGCTCTTCTTTATTCATAACACTGCAGTTCCATAGTCAATACAAAGTCAAGACCTAAGGTTCAGATGCATATTGTTGAGATAACAACTTTAAAACAGGGACGTCACAGACATGTAAATTAGTTTGTGAAGTAACCTTGCTACGTCTAGCGATTTTTCGCTGGCTTTAGCTCCTTTCCCTGGTTAATAGTTGGTTTAAACCAGGTGTCCAACATACGGCCCATGGGCTGTTGAAGAAAGACTCTATGACTGGAGATCAATCGGCAGCTTCAAATACTGCAACAATGAGACAGCCCCATAGAACAGCCCACAACTTATTCTTGTACTCCTCCTCAGATAAACATCATACATAACTTTCCATGTGTGTGGATGTGATTTCCTGCCATTTCCCAAAACTTGCACCTATTTTCATCTTAATACTTGGCGTTTTACCACAACTTGTACCTGACAAGGAAACGACACCTGTTTCCCAACACAATGTTTTGGTTTTTTTTAGGTCATTCTGTTCTTGTCACTCTGTTCCATTCAAGGTTACTCAATTTTTAGTAAACATGTTTTGCTTCCAACTTGACTTTAAGGGTCAAATACTTCTAGGCCTTTTGACCACTACAGGGCCAGAACAGCCTTGCCAAAGGGTTCAACTAGATGACTAGACTAAGAGATGCCAGGTTTTAGGAGTAAGGTTACCAATGCCGACTTCATGTAAAATTCTGCTTTAGAGGCTTTTTCCACCATGACCAGAATAGTTTTCTGATTTAACAATGAATACTTACTGGTGCTATGTTTAAAGATATTGAACACTGGGCAAAAAAGTCAATCAGCAGCTTCAGATCAAAATAATCTGTATCAGGCAATGTGTGAATAAATGTGTAGTACCAGTGAGAAGTAGACAGACTGAATGTGGAATAATAGACATATCGTTGACACTTATTGTTCTTGAGACATGCCATGCTGTTCATCTGTTATGTAAAAGGATGGACGTCTATAGAATATAATTCTTTACACAAAAAAAGGGAAAATACTGGAGCTGATGTTACTACGCAATGATTGTATTGGTCCAGCCCATCTGAGATCAAATTGGGCTGTATGTGGCCGATGAACTAAAATGAAATTGACATGCCCTGGTTTAACCCATTCACACTTTTTCCTTGTGTTTTTGTTTTTGTTTCCAAAACTTTAAATTTTCTCTGAACAGAAACTTAGTTGCTAATTTCAGAAATGGACAGAGTAAAACAATGCCTGCCCTTTTACCTTGTAGGATCTTTAAAATGATTTTGTGTGGGAGAGGAACAATGGTAGTGTTTCTCATTTCGTCTGACAATAAGAGGTACTCCTTGCAAGGGCTTATCAAAGTTGAGCCAGTGGGGAGAACAGATAATACATTCCTTTAAAATATTATCTGGCATTGCATAATTGATGACATTGGGAAAATACTGAAGTGAATCAAAAGTTAATGATCTACATCATTTCATTTCCCCAAGCAGCCATTTTAGAAGAGCCACAGATAAAGCACACTCCGACTTTAGCAGCATTTATTTCTCCATTTGACAGTCCAAAATTTTTGGAAGTATACTGACGACAAAAGATTTGAGACAGCACAAAACAAATTTGAGCGCTACTCAATCTGCAAGTCAACGCTTGGGAATTGTGCGAATCCATTTGACCTAATTTGAAATGGAAGTGAGGTCTCCTGTGCCCACTGCTTTCAAAATGAAAGCATTGTTTTTAACCACCAGGTGAAGACAAAGCAGTATTTGGTGTCCATCTTATCTTAAAAATCAAAATGCTAAGTGACACTGAACTCCCGTCACATATTTATGAATGAAGCTGACTGTTACTTCTGAGCAGAATGTTACCCTAAAAAATCTAAAAAGCCTCATATGGAGTGTTTGTATTGCTCTGAAGAGATCCCACTATCCTCACGGTTTAAAGAGAAAACCGAAATTACTGCCTCACAGTTGTATGCCTCCGCCAACCAGTCAGGTTGCTCTTTACATCCATGCCTTTTCAGAATCCTATGCAGCCATGAAAGCAGACAATACATCAAATATGAATGATGCTGCAAAGAAGCTACGCATTCTAAAACGTGGATGCTTCACACACATCTTTAACCCGGCAGCACAGAAGATCTATAGATCAGCACAGTTTCAAGATGGACACCAAAGATTAGTGTCATCAATTCAGCATCAGACTAAGGGGCCGTGCAGCGCATCGGCGTGTCCCAGTCACTTGCTAGTTAGACTGTGCGTTTTCAGACTGTGCGCCATGGCAGAGAGTCTAAAAGGGTTGGACTTACTCTGTGAATTAGTCATGGGTGTGTTTTGGGCGTATCATTCAATAAGCCAATCAGAGTGTCACCTCTCATTCCCTTTAAACGAGGTGCAATTGGAGCGCACGGCGGAGAGCTAGTTAGATGGCGGACCTACCAACTGGAAAGAGTGAGCGTTTTACAGCTGAGGAGACGATAAATGTATCTCTATATCGACTGTCCCGTCACATCTGATGTCAGATCAAAGGGGTTTGGCACGTTTGGCACGCGTAATGGAAACCCAACCCAATTTGATTAACACGGCTGCAAACTAATGAGTTCACATCCCTCTCAGCCAACCACAAACAGCCACAGCATCAGATAGGGAGTATATATTCAGCATCTGTCATCTTAGAAAAGCCAAAAGAAAAGAAACAGAGTGAGACTGCGAGAGAGAAAGAAAGAGCGCGAGCGCACGAGAGAAACGCTGTCAACAAATTGTAAATTATTCAATTTATTTTATTTTAACCCGGGAGGTTAGAGAGCCCAGCTCCCTCTCCAGCATCCTGAACCCCCCCGCCTGAAGGTGCAGGAAGGGCTGGTCCCGTGGCTGCACCCGGGCCGTCTGGTCTGGCTGCGCGCTAGCTGCGGAGCTGGGGTCATCCTCCTC
>NC_065512.1:20237929-20310267 GCF_006386435.1 Epinephelus moara | reverse complement strand
GTGTGTCTGAGCAGAGTGCACGCGTGTTGTGCACCCGTCTAGACACGCATATTACTAACTTGTTTAACAGCGAAATACTGCGCCGTTGACTTTAGACCAGGTTTTTGTTGGTCACTGGTGCATTTGCTTTTTACGTCATCTAACTAGCAACGCGCCATGACTGCGCCTGACCACTCCTCATTTTTAGACCAACACCACCAGAGAAGCACAAGTTCATTTGCTAGTTAGACGACGAGGGCACAGGGCGTGAAAATGACAACTGCGCCTGCATCTAAATAGCAATGACACTTGCGACATGGATTATGCGCCCTCCGCCCTCCGCTTTAGACCATCTAAATAGGGCCCTAAATGTCTTCACTTCTGTTCCTGTGTTATGATGTTGAATGATGGTGAGAAAAGTGCTTCTGCAGAACGTTATGATGTCACAGTGAAGCTGTCCTTTGACCTTTTGGATATAAAACATCATTTTATCCTATAAGATATTTGTGTGACATTTGGTTGTAGTTAGCGTATGAATTCTTGAATTATGGCAAAAAACCTGTTTTGGTCACATTGACCTTGCCATTGTGAATTATCTCATCAGTTCATCCTTGAGTTCAGGTGGATGTTTGTGCCAAATTTAAAAAAAAATCCCTCAAGGTGTTCCTGAGATATTGAGTTCACGAGAATGTGACAAATGTGAGGTCACAGTAACCTTGACCTTTGACCACCAAAATCTAATCAGTCCATTTTTAGGTCCAGGAGGATGTTTGTTCCATATCTGAGGAAATTCCCTCCTTCTTGAGAGTGTGGATTGACCGATATGGTTTTTTCAGAGCCGATGCCGATACCGATTATTATAAAACAGAGAAACCAATAGCCGATATTTACAACCAATATGTCTGTTGTAAAAATATAGTTGCCACAGAATTAAAAAAATGAACACTGACAAAGAAACACCAGAGGCAGGATAAAAACTCAGAATAAAGAACGAAATTTTAGATCTTTCAATAAATAGGAAAATAAATAAGTTAAAAATAAATAAATGAGTAAGGAAGATGAAGAATATGCCAGCTGAATAAAAACAAATTAATAAAAATAAATAAATAAATAAATAAATACACAATAATCATAAATACAAAATTTAAAAAATGGAATGAAAAACAATTAAAAAATAACAATAATCATAAAATAAATAAAGGAGAGCTCAATTAAAAGCCAGGCTAAAAAAGTAGGTCTTGAGTTTGCTTTTAAGAGCCTAGAGTGGTATGTGCGGGCAGTGAGAAGCACGCCAGAGGCAAAAGCCCAGCCCAGCTAAGGAAAACAAAACTGTATATTGGCAAATTGGTGGAAAAAAATCACTGATACCGATAACCCTAAAAATTCATAATATCTGCCCCGATAATCAGGCAGGTCGATTATCTGTCAACCTCTACTTGAGATATCACATTTTTCCCCCGTTAAAAGTTTTTTTTGGGGGAGTTTTTCCTTATTCGCTAGGAGGGTCCAAAGGACAGAGGGATGTTGTATGCTGTAAAGCCCTGTGAGGCAAATTGTGATTTGTGATAATGGGCTTTATAAATAAAATTGAAAATTGATTTACAAGAATAGAACAGCTGGACATACTGACAACTCAAAAACACAATTCTCCAGCCACGCCTGTCACCAGTATGGAGGCTTGATCATAATAATACATTTATTATGGGCTGTGGCCACATTCAGAGACAACATTTTCAGAATATGTGTGGCACAAATCCGACATACTGGTATGATAAACTAGGAGACGGTAAGGGGACCAGTTGGATCGTCCAAATTTGGTTCAGCTTCAATCTACAGTGCAGATCCACATGCCCACAGTGATAAAAACTGTAGGCTGAACTATAATGCATACAGGTATTTAAGTCACGTGTCTTAAATCGTCATGTGACTTGTCCCCTGCACATATATTACAATCATATTTCTTTTCCCTCCACAAAGCACAATCAGATTTCAGTTTCCCCTCAAAAAAAGGTGGATCTAATGTACATCGTCTACAATCAGCATGAGCTTCCAATCAGGCGAGCAGCTGTAAGCAGATGGCAGCTGTAAAATTCTCGCTGCACGCAGCAACAGATAGATTGCACAGCAGCAGAACAAGAAATGGATTTCACTTAGTGAGCACCACACTGAGTGAGCAACAATATGATATGAGCACGAGATCATTTTGCACATTGCCATCTATAAATGGTAACATGAGACAACATCTTAAAGATTCCGACTGCAACACCCAGAATTTGTGGAACGTGTAATGAGCAAACTGCACCCAGCACTGTCATGTTTACAGCCAGCAAACTCTTCTACGAAAAAAAAAAACACCACAGTGAAAGATAAAGTGTTCCAACATATATTTATATAAATTGATTCTGAATAATTTCACTCAACTCCTACATAGTATCACAGCACAGACCAGTATAGCTGTCTATAAATGCTGCACCCTTGTGCATACATTTATTCAGCATTCACAGCTGCAGAGTTTTGACCTTTTGATGACTTCAGGAAATGTATAAGCACTTGCTGGGGTCTTGCAGATTAAAAACATATCAAGAAACACATACAGAATGGTGTGTGGCAAATTAATATCAATCAAACAAAATCAAACAGGAATTTTACATCCGTATAGTACACTATGAAGCAGAATAGGCAACCCAAAACAGTATTAGGTTAAGCTAAATACTTAACCCTGTAGAAATCAACTACAACACTGAAGCATATACTGTAAGTAAGGGATGCATGATATATATATATATTGTGCCGATAAATTATCAACCAATAATGGGACATTTTTAAAATCATGCATTATTCCGATAATTAGTTCCGATAATACGTAGCCATACTGCTCTTATTGACTTAACAAGGGCAGCACCTATACTGTGGTACATGTACCTTTAATCTTGGTTTGCTAGCTGCCAATAAACACAGACAAGAACAACAACACACAACAACGTCTTCCACAGTTCCAGAGGAAGACAATGGGATTGCGCCGAGGGTCTGATCTCAGACCGCCCGATACAGGTTAGACACAGCTGAAGGACTGACTCCAAAGTGTTAGCACAAGCTAATTAGTAGCAGCATCCAACATCCAACACCAAGCTTTTTAAAGGCTCGACACTGTTGTTAAACTTATTGATAACCGCTAGCTGTGTGATGCTACAGTTAGCGAATATTTGTATCGTTACCTGGCAACCCAGTCTGAAGCACGTCTCTCTCACAATCTCCCTCTCTGTTACCGTTAACTATAAATTTAATACTGATTAAAAGTCATTTTACTTTCACATCCTTGTATTTATTATGTTCATCTAGTGTAGGGTCATATGGGGGCACAGGCGTTAAGGGGAGGTCATTTGACAGTACCCCAGAAAATCTTTTTCAAAGCCTACTGTTGGCAGGTATGAAGAGTCAGAAATGTTCTTTGTTTTTGTTGTGTTAGCGATGGTGATGTCAGTTTGATGTGGTTAGGTCAGAAGCTATGGAATATTAAATCACTACATCTTAGCCTTTCTTACTTTCAGTTGTACATAAACTACAGGTTATACACTTCTTTTTAGTATACAAAAATCTGAAATTATCGGTTATCATATCAATTATCGGCCATGCGAAGCAGGTAATTATCAGTCATTGGATGAAAAAATCTATATCGTGCATCCCTAATAAGTATTGTAAGGTTAAATAAAATAGGTCTACAACTTTCAACTTTTTGTTAAGTGGAACAGTCTCTCTATAACACAGGAAAACATGATTTATGTTTGTCCTCTATTGAACTTAATATCAGCTGACAAAAAAAGAAAAGAAAAGCTGTGCATGCAATGCTGATAATTTCATTTAAATGACGTCCGGTAAGTACAGCAATGTTTGTATAGCATGTGTGGGGGGTGTTGGTGTACGTGTTGCACATTGGGGGCAGTGAGAGACGCAGGAAGAATGAGTTGCCGGCTAAGGCAGCACAGGCTTGTGAAAAATAACAACAGTGCAGTTAATTTCTCTTTTCTCTCCATAAACTGAACATAAATCTTATTTTAACAGACACATTAACTGTAGGCTACAAGGAATGGCAAGTAGCGAGGGAACATCTTTGTGTGTGTTGCTCGGCACAGGACTAAACAGAAGGCGGTGAAGAGAAAAACACTTGTCTTATGTCCTGTTTATATTGTATGAAATTTAACTTTTAAATTGTGTCATTTTTTTCACCATGGGTGTTTGCTTTCTATCAAAAACCGTCTTTATTTGCATGGAATTCAAATGTGTGATTAAGAGTGTGTCATCATTTTCATAACGGGAGTTTGTCTATAAATGTACGCAACATTAATGTTCTATGTCATTTCACAATAGGCAGTGGGTTTTGTCAAGCATGTGAATGGGGAGTGCGTAATTTCCCTCGAAAAGTACATTTTTATGGTTCTGTAAAAGTGTCCAAATATTACAGTAGACACTGTCAAACTAAGGAGACATTTACACACAGTATAATCTAGGGTGTGCAATGCAATGCATCTCCACAAAAAGGCTTTGATCTCAGAAGAAAGGGAGACTCCGGTGCAAATATGTCACTGGAACATCCAGGTGGACCTCCCATTGCAGATGTTAGGTCGAATAAGGGCCTCTGTGAGGATCATAATTACAGCATCCTAACCCCGCTCTCCGCTGATCACGCTTGCACCGACTAACTGAAAGCAGCCGAAATTTGTATTTAAAATCCCTTATTTAAAAATAAAGTTACGGATGGATTTAGGAACTTCATTAATATCACACACCATCTACCGGCAAGTCCCTCGGGCTACACGTTTGGAGTGCAGCCTTTTCATCAGATGTGTCAAGAGGAGAAAAAAATCCATCTTGACACAACAAACCTACGGTGTGCTACAGCAGTCTCAACAGAGCGAAAACATCACTTAAAAATAAGACTGTCGTACATCAACATATGGGAAGGAGCTTTCAAGGGACTTCCTCACTCAGCAAAGTGCCACAACCTTGCTTGCCAAGGTTAAAGCAGCACTGTGGCTTCCCAGATAATTCATCTCGTAGAGCGCAGAACACACATTAGCAACAGACAGGATGGAGTGTGGGCCAGACAGTTCTTTTACAGCAAAGAAAAACTGCTGTATCTCAGTTTGTTATAAAGACTTCACAGCAAATTAGATTTTCTGGCATTATTCTTTATTGCGTCAACATGAAAACACTGAAACCAGCAATGAATTAATTCTACCAACAAGTATGGCCTACACCAGAAGTCTGATAGAGCAGATTCATTTTTGCCATAGACCTCTATTGTAGTCTAAAAACTAATACTAAGGCATTAGCGGCTTCACAATGAACATGACACTGCACATTATTATGAGTCAACCCAAAAGCTCAATTCACGGGGCTTGAAATAATCCCATCAACTATTTTTAAACCTTTCTTAAATACATATTTCAAAATATGCTGTTCTACCTGCTGTCCATGTAACCTTTGGGAGAATCTTAAGATGCATGAACACCACAGACTGGAAAATAATGGGCGTAGCCACAGTGATGTCACCCATTTGTTCATGGACTCCCATTCTGAAGCCTCGAGTTTGACATTTCAGTTGTCGACATCTTAGTTTATTTGGAGCCAGAGGTGACAGAATTTGGTCGAGAGGTTGGTACTATAGAGGAGTGAGGGCTGGATCTGATTTAGAAGCCGGACACTACCGGTAGACAGCCTGTCAATCAAAGCAGCCGGCCCTTAATTATGCATAACTTTAAGTCTTAATAAAACGTAAGCGGGTGAGTTATATAAAAATTAAACCCTGTGCAGTTGTCGTCAAGGGGAAATTAGCTATAGAGACCAAAACTGTTTTTGTATCAGGCTGTAAACATGTTTATTTCTGCTGTAGAGTTGGACATTTTCACAAAACTATGGGGATTGAATGGCTGCTGGAGCCAGCCTCAAGTGGCCATTCAAAGAACTGCAGTCATTGGCACACCTGTGTTGCATTTTTCAGGCCTGGAGGATGCCGCTTGATGAACACACACATGCACAAACAACTGGAACACCCCGGCAACCACCTATGAAAGGTTGCTCTTGAAATGTAATACTAGTTACCCTGTTAAAAATGTAATAAATCCATCAATTTGACTATTTGTAAAACTTAAAAGTAATGTCAATTATTACATTTGATTACACATTTTTCAAACTGGGCAATAAGGCTGAAAAATATCTGGAAATAGGCTACACCAAAAGACGGCATTCCTGCATGCCAAAAAGATGCCAAGCTTAAGAATGAATTGTTAAATTCTATGTATAAATGTTTCACCTCTTTTGTAATTACCAACATTTTGTATGTAACTGTAATTTATGTACATTTTTTTCTCAGTAACTGCAACTGATTACAATTACATTTATTTTGTAATTTAATTACATGTAACTAGTTATGCCTGCTCAATGGTAACAGCCAGAGCACCATAGAATCACATAAACCATAGCAACCAACGGGGAAACCTTGGCAAACACTATAACACTTGCAATATCCTGGTAACTCCCTTTAGAGTCCAGCTGAAATCAAACTGCATTAAATTGAACTCATTTCCCCCTATTTTTTCATCATTATTATTTTTTACATTAAAGTGAGACACCCCAAGTGTAAACATAAGTTTTTTCAAGCACTGGTAAATTTTGAGATGTTGGGCTATTTTGCTTTGATAATGTGTCTTCTTTCAGACTAGTGTAAAGAAAACATCTAAAATGCACATTTAAGTATTTAGTTTAGATTTCTGTTTGGGAAATCCATGCAAAAAGCTTGTATTTAATTAGTTAAATACAATTAATTAGTATTTACAAACTTGTGATACAAAAAACAATTGTCTCAAAGTGAGTAAGCAGCAGGTGAAGGTTTATTGGGATATATATTAGTTACATTTTTTACTCTAGTGTCTATCTTTGTCTAAAAATATATGGAATTTGACAATACATATTTTTAAAGGCCATTTTCCCAAAATGTGTTTTTCCCCTCATACTCTGAGCCAAATCTCAACTTCAGTAGCACTTACATTCACCAAATTTTTCAGATTTATTCCTGTCTATTATCTGAAGGTTTCTACACCGTTCAAAAACACTCATAGCCTGGTTTACATAACATTTCATTCCTCAAAACATGGCAATTTTTTTTTGAGATATCGGAAATTCCCTCTGTAAACATCTTTGACACTGATATGTCAGCAAAAAAGACAACAATTTTTAACCTGACTGTATCTAATGTTCAGGTTTTTGTCCTGGGAATGCAGCAATTTTTTTGTCATTTGCATATCTAAAACATAAAATTTCAGTTTCATGTACTTGTAATTTGACCCCAAAACTTGTAATTTCACCTTTTCCACCTGGGGTGTCTCCCCCTAATTTAGTTTACCATAAGATATCCATCTAACGTTGCACAGCCAAAGAACTTGCAGCCAATCAAATCTTTGACTAAAGTAATGTACAAACACCAGTGTTGTTCAGTCTGCCACACAACACCAGACGAATGGTTACAACCCACATTAGCTTTCCTAACTAACCTAAAAAACATGAACTCATGTCTTGTCTTCTACCTTAGCTTGCTGAAGGAGGAACCAAACAAACATCTATCATGGATGAGTGCGTTGTCAATGTCATTTTGTAACATTAATCTAAACCTGCAACACATTAAACAGCATGTAACGTTAACACTTAACCTTCCTGCAAATGTCACTTTATTCATGACTTGTAAACTACTGCACAGTGTAGCTTTGTTTACTTGGCTGCAGTTTCCCTGCACGCATTCAGATGTAGCTCAGGCTGCTGTCAGTCAAACACGGACATCACCATGACCCTCCTGGGTGGCCAAGCCAGGGCCCACGATCACAAGGTTCACTTGGGTCACACTCTACCTTCTACTTTTACCCTAAAGTCAATTTTACTGTTCTTTACTGCAATGGTGATGTGGTACTTGAAAAGGTGGGTGTACTACTAGGTAAATGTAACCTAGGAGGAAATGGAGGAAACTCTCCTTTATATTCCTGTGGCTTTTTGAATGATAGGTGGGTATACTGTACTATAAATGGCTAGAAAAAGAGGTGGGTTTACCCTGTATACCTGTGTATACCATTCACTACACCACTGCACTACTATATTCTGTATGTTAAGATTTAATATCATGCAGTGGACTACTCATCTGCTTTTTTTTAACCCCTCTTTTTGTACTTATACTCTTAACTTTAACATCCCTTGGACGATTATTTGCTCATTCCACAACACAGCACTTTCAAAATTTTTACGCCTTCCTATATTTTTTCATATTCTATTGTAAAATTTCTTAATTCTATTTCAAAGTCCTTGTATGTGCAAACCTACTTAACAATAAACGATTTCTGATTTTGATTCTGGTGACAGTGTGGTGTTCCTACAGTGTTGTCTCGCTGTTACCCCTTAAAGGAACTCCTTGACATTCATTTTGCTTTGTTCTTTTGGTGGATTTGGTCTTTTCAATTATTTCTTAAAACAAAGAGAAAATAGATTTGTGGTTAATTTTATAGTTAATGACTGCAAAAAAAAGCTGCAAAATACATCTGACGTAGATCTTTTTTCATAGGTACCGTGCTACAGTTGATAAAGGCTAAACTACTGCAAAATGGGGAAAATAAATAAATCTGTTGCACTGACATGTTAAGGCTGAGAAGCTCTTTTGTAAATGTTGTGTGTGTGTTCTATTTATTTCTGAGTCGTTGGCAGGTTTGCCACATATGACACAGAAAAGAATGGATATCTAAAAATGGACATTAATTTAGTTTGTTGTCTGGAGTTAACTGAATAATTCATTTTCCTGGAGTTGAACCAGCAGCAAGCATCTTTGAGAAACACGCAGTGCAAGGTAAGTTTACCAAAAAAAAAAAGACGAGAGTGACGTCTGCTAATCTTAGCATACGGGACAGGACTGCTGATGTTATTCATACTGTAGTCAAATTGTTGACAGCGATGTGGGTATTTTTGTTGCTTGCTCATTCTCATTTTCTACACATTTCTTTAATCCTTCCACCCTTTTCTTCATCTCAAAGTACACATAACACTCTTATTCTTCTTACAGTCAATACTCCGTCAGCTGCTTCTCGACTCGAAGGCTTTTTCAGCAGTAAAGTTCATCGAACAGCTTCTCCAGCAGTTGATCGTGCTGCATTTTCTTCAGAAAAGGCACTAAATTCCTGGAGTGACTAAATTTGGGATATAATTTTCTGCTTACTTTTTAGTATCACCTCTAAAGAATCTAAGTATATAATGGAGGAGGGAAAAAAAGCCTTGCAGCATAGTCCACTTCTCTGTCATTGATTGGTGTGCCCAGTCCCAGTAAGTTAAAGTCACACTTGTGAACAGTAGCTGTGGTCTGCTACACTGGAGACAATATACACATATGTCGCTGTTTCATAGCTTTGGGAGAAGGGATTAAAAAAATCTGCTGTGCCATGAGTAGATGGAGATAAGAGTTGACGATGCCCTCAAGTCCATTGCCAGACTTTATTGGCGGGATACAGTTCCATTGTTGCATTTCTATGGAAGTCAGCAAGTTTCTCCAAATAAACTGTAAACTGGCACCGACACAGTCCTGTATTTTCTACCATTTAAGTACACTGCACAACTACAACACATAAACACCTAATCTACTGTTACGGCCGCAGCTTTAGGCGGAGGTGAAACATTAAACAGCTTGTCGGTGTTGCTTAATTGTCCTCCTGTCTCTCGTTCACAGACATGCAGAGACGCATCATAAAAAACAGGGCCAGTTAGTTTTTTTGTGTAACGTCACAGAAGTTCGGATGCCTGTATGGATTTTAAAATATGTTTTCTGTGATGAAGTTTACGAGAGCTGTAAGATTTTTATCAGCTCTTCTATCACCCCAGGTCCCATCTTTGGAACGGAGAGACAGAGCGATGTGAGTGTGACCCATGAGAGTTGCAAAGGGGTTTGTGGAAACAGTTGTGAAAACAAAAGTGTTCTTCAAGTAAATGTCTTAGCACAGCTTTGGGATAGCTTGTTTCTTTACACATCGGCTCTGCACCGAGTTCAGTGCAGATGGGGTGTTGTTTGTTTTTTCGCTGAGTATGGTACCAAGTCTGATTTCCACCTGAAGCTGTCTGTGATCCTTAGCAGCCATACTTCAGCAGCAAAGGGGGGTTTATTTCCCCCACTAATAGCCTTGTATCTAAGGTGGCCTTTGGCAAGTCACTCCAAAGGAAAAGAGCTGTGAGGGTGAAACAAAGAGACTTGTCCCGGCCTGACCTCACTGTACCAACCCGCTCCCTGTCCTTTATTTGTCCAGGGCCAACAGCAGGATGCATAACTTCGCTTTGCATTGAGCCACGGCACCAGGTGTTTAACATGCATAGAGAGCAGTGCATCCTGCTCGCATTAACATATTAATAACAAAACAAGAAGCGGATTCAATACATGCTAATGTTATGTCACCAGTGTTAACCATGCACCAAAACTGTGAAAAATGTAAATGAGAGATTTACGCATGCACACGGTGATTTATTAACACCTATACAAGCTGTCATCATAAGTCGCAATTATTTCATGTCACTCCCATGTCTGTAATCAAATGAAGTGTCAGTCAAATCAGCCAGCTCATTATCACTGCTGATAAAGCTCTGCAAAAAATATTTAAATTCTTCCTGCACTGCAGAGATGCACTCACATTTTACAATGTAGCCTATATCTGCCATGTGATAGGATTTCAGCACTGATTATTTCTTTTTATGGACTGCAAATACAGCACAGAGAGCATTGTAAACCTTTTCCCAACCTTCATCAGGGTTTTTCACATGTAAGGTTTCTCGATGGGAATTTGTTTGTGTACTTGTCCAACATTAAACATCAATGCTATTTGGCTCCGTCTTGCAGAGGCACGCAGGTAAAGCAAATTAAATGTGAAAAATTTAGTCGAGAGGGCATATATAGGGAGGATGCAATCAACAAAAATAACACCTCCATGTCCCTTTGGAAAAAAAAAAAAAAAAGAACATGACTTTAGAAATAGTTATGTCGCCTGTGATAAGCTCTGTCGAGCACTACAGTGGTTTTCAGTCTATATGAAGACTACAAGTGCTGTAGGACCAAGTTCAGGCGCATACCAGCAAAGGCAGGCCAACTCTCAGAAGTATTCATCAGTGTACCTGGCCAAAGAGACCCACAGCATATGTGCTCTGCCATCTGCTGTGTCCCATGGTTCCCCCTGACAAACTTTTTATGGGTTCACACTCAGACCTAATGAGATCAACATTCCTTGTGTCAGTGCAGCTTCTTCGGCTTGTCACATCACTTCATCACCTAAAGGCAACTGTAAGGTCATCCCAATTCTGGAAGTTTTTTAAAGATATAGTCCTACAGTTAGTCATGTCGAGCATACACTAGAGGACTTTGAAAAGACTTATTAAAGACTAAAGTCTGTCTCCCTCTCACATCTAAAGTAAATGTGACGTTTTTTTGTCACACACTATAAGTTTTACAAAGACTGGGGATCTTGCAGGGTCACTATTTACAAGTCTACAACTAGATTCCTTTTGAGATTATTTCCCATCCTGCTCTTGGTGGAAAACTTTGCACCAAATTCCCATTATTAAGGCATATTAACAATTCCTTTCATGTCCACAAAAACACATAACTCTAGAAACACAAGATCAAATTGGTATAATCTATTAAGATTTAATAGATTAAGATTTCTCATTAAAATAAGTGCTGGTGGGTGGATCAGATTCACACTAAATTACCGTAAAACATCACTTAAAAGCCTAGTCCCAATTAAATGCCCAGTCTCGTTCACTAGCCTGGTGTAGCGACACTTTTGACAAATAAAGGCCTGTCTCAATTAGAAGCCTGGTCTGGTTGCCAAGCATTTATAGAAGTTCTCTGGATGTATAAAACCAGGTTGTTCTACTGAAACCATGAGCACCAGAGAAGACTGTAAGTCATTCAGATTTACCAATTACACAGAAAGTTATTTATATGCCTTTAGTCTGTAAGGGTCCACTGATCAAAGGGATCAGAGTGTTTTTCATAAAATCTTATCCAAGTAATGAATATTGTTGTAACAGGATAAAGTGTTGTATAGGTATGCCGGGTGCCGAAATCCTTGGGTGCCGTGAAACATCATCAATATGTTCGTCAAAGCCTAATTTTTATACAAGTAATATTTGTACTGGTTTCAATAAACAATTTATACCCTAGCATTTCCCATATTTGCGGAGCAACAGTTTTGTGTAAAAGGAATTAAAGGCCTGTCCCATATAGAGGCCTGTCGAGTTCAGTGACTAAAGCAAATAATAGCCTGGGCTACTAATTGAAGTTTTACAATAAAACCCAGCTGTTATTCAGTCCACAACTCCGCCACTTTCTCCTCCTTTTCCACAGCCCAAGACAATTGAGACTTGTTTATGTTCTTGCGCCTCCCAGGTTCCCCTTCATGTTTACTGTCTGTCCAGTTTGCTGCTTCCTGTTTGGTGCTGGAGAAAGCGCAGCAATTCTTCTCTATTTGTATGCGCCAAGACTAAAAACTTACAGTAATATTAAACATGTTTGATTTTGTCGAACAGCGAGATGTGAAAACAACTCAAGACGGCTCTGACTGACTTTTACAACCACCTTGCACCAAACAATCGAGGTCATGGGAGTGTGCACCAACTGAGGTAAAATGATTTTATTGCAACATTGGAAATTTGCCTGCAGCAGTGAAATCACTTGAAAAGTTGTTTGGTGTAAGGCTGGCATTAGATTAAGAGTCCATGTGTTTATGACAGAACTTTCCAATTCCTTCATATAATGGTCAATTTTCAGTCAACAAACACTCTGGACACCTCCATTAGTCATCAATAAATTATTAAAAAACTGACATGTTAGTTGGGTGTTTCTTTAAACAACACTAAGTCTTCCCAGAATATTTCAAACGAAAGAGTTAAGTCCAAGTTTCTGCCCATGTTTCTCCTACCAAACCCTTTTGTTGCCATCATGCATTGTATCTGCCGCCCTCTCATGTTAGCCAAGCTCTGAAAATCTTCAGATTTACTGCTTCATTGGTGCTCCAGGTGATAGAAACTTGAGAATAGATTGCAAAATGTTTTTCTGACCAATAAATTACCCTCATGTAGACATGTCAGTTATTTTATTCAGTGCATTTTTGCCTTGTCTTTTGTATCAGTTATCTTGGTGATTTGGGATTTATCCACTTAATTTCAGCAAAGACGGTCACTTGTTTGAAGAAAAACGGATAGAACCACATGAAAAGCAAGTGGAATAAAGTCATTTTATGTCAATTCAATTTGACTTGCTTACTGTGGGCCCCGCAATGGCTCAGTCGATGTTTGCTTAGGTAAGACTATCTGTCCAAGGCTAATCCAATTCCCCGCCTTGCCAGATGGGGAACAGGGTCGGCCTTCAACCGGTTTGAGCTGCATACAAAATACTGCACTCATTTCAAATCCAAAAATACAGCACTGCTTATTTCTGTTATCATATAGGCAGCTTCTGCTCAACTTCTTCAGAGTTTCCAGCTGATGGGCTTGAGCCATTCTCAGCGGACGTTTTCCCTGATAGATATCTTGTTGCAAAATCTGAGCTAAAAGAGTTTTAGGCAGGCCGTCATGAGACTAAAGTTATTTTAGCCACATGATTGAATTCACAGATTACGAACGCTGGCTAACTGTGATGTCTCGAGACGTGTGCATGGTCAGGCTAACCATGAGTGAATGAGCAAATGCATGGTCAAAATGAATGAATTAATCAGTCTAACTGCAAGGAAGTAAGTGGGTGGATATACTGTAGCTGTTTGAATGTATTAATATGCAAGTTATTTTCTCGCTTCATGAGCATCACATCCAGAAATGATACCCTGTAAGGATCTCATTATATCTGCCTGAAAACAGACGAAGATCGCTCAATCGTTTCACCTCCTTGTTAAAAATAAATCAAGAGGTTAGCTAGAGGTTGCTGTAAATTATTGTTCTATCCAATACTCATCACATTCACTCAGTGTCATGTGCTCGCACACATCCAAGGCACTTGTGTACACAGTTTGTGTTTCACCCCCCAGTCTACAGCACAGTGAAACATGTCCTCTAACTGATGGATAATCAGACTTAAGCAAGGAAAGTACAATACGATCACATCCTCAGGAACTACAGTACACGAGGATGAAATTCAATAGATGTGAACATCAGCACGGATCTATAAATCTGTGTATTCCACACAGTCTTTCCTTTACACTTTTAATAACGTCTCTGGAGGGTTTTGTGTACAGAATAGCCAAGTTTCTTGCGTAAGTTAGAACTTGCATCAATCAAAACTGAATGACATTATTCCTATCACATTTTGGGTCATGTCAGAAGTCATAATGAAAGGCATGCTCGTGTTTTAAATAACTGGGGGATGCTGATACAGAGGAGTATGTGTCCTTGGGTGAATGAGGACAGGTTCAAGAGGAAATGAATTCTCACTGACATAAAACAGTCTACAATAAAAGCAGCACAGTACAATGGTATGATGGTATTCTTCATCCTCAGGAGAGTCAGCGTGAAGGGAAAAAGGACAGGAATAAAGATGTTGGAACAGTTTCATACTCCCAGCAAATGTGTCAGTGTTTTCTTTTTTTGAATATGTCAAAATATTCCACTGCAACATGCCATGTGCAAGGCTGTGTGCATGATAAAACAGCCAAGTGTTGACTCAACGGTCTGGCGTTTCATATTGAAATATTTTTAAATGTACGATAAAGAAATCTCTTTGAGGAGGGAAATATAAATGCATAGCCGGCCTCTGTCACTGCAGAAGAAACATTTTTAAGAGGCTTTGAAGAAGTTGTTGTGGAGAAATAGGTTTTCTAGACAATATTTATATATATATATATATATATATATATATATAAATATACCGTATAAGTTAATGGTCCCCAAAAAACTGGGCTTCACTGTGACATCTGCACTAAAACCGCTTTTGAAGCTGCAATTAAAGTATACCTATTCCTCTGGGTTCAAAAATGAAAAGTCTAGGTACTGAAGTACAGAGGGGTGATGGTATAATTACAGTTGGCTGAACCCCTTTTATAAAATAATAATTTACTCAACTGAAAGAAAATTAATGAACTATTTTAATAACTGGGCAAATGTTTCAATCAGTTTCTGTTAAAAATATTTTCATTGTCATTGTAAAGTTCTCGGTATATGTCACCTTGAGCTCTGGGAAACTGCAACAACCATTAATTGAGAAGTAATCAGCAGATAAATTGACATAAAGATATTAGACTATATATCGTCTTAGATTTTGGATATCGTTGTATGGTGATATGGCATAAATGGTGGGTTTTTTCCTTGTTTTAAAAGGTTGAACTACAGTAAAGTTATCTAAAGGTATAAATTTACCTGACGTTTGTTTTATTCAGTGCTTGCCATAACCAAATTAGTCATTACATTCACATTATTGATGATTGTTGAGGGAAAATTTCATTGTGTTAATATTTTTATTTGGTCTGAAATATTGTTACATTTGATTTTGTCTCCCAGTCCGAGCATTAATGGAGTGCTTTTGAGGAGATTCAAAAATATTGAGATATGCATCGTGTTTCAAGATATAGCCTAAAAATGTCATGACAGAATTTTCAGGACATATCGCCAAGCCCTACCCTGTAGTACTCCAAAGTGCCCCTAGGGGTACCTGTGCCCTCATTTACATTTCAACTAGGGATGGGCATGAGTACTTGAGTATTCGATTTGGATGTCAGTATTCTTTCAACATGTAGAGCAATCACTGCCCAACTTCCCACATGTGAATATACGTTTTAAGCACTTTTTTAATATTTAAAATAGGTAAAATCTTATTTCATTGTAGAGCTGCATGCAATATTGCTTAGCTCAGCACCTCCTTGCTCCGCTATTGCTCTCTTTTTGTTTAATAACATACTACTGCAGCGTGCGAACACCGTGCCAGGAAACAGGTGGTGAAAGTCCAACCCCACACATACACACACACACGGGCTAATGTTAGCATCACTTGACTAATGTTTTTGAATGGGTTTAACAACAGCTGCCCTGCGTTTTGGTGTTGGTATGAGTTTGTTGGAACCATTAAAGGCCTCCGTGTTGGATGTTAGCTGTGGCTGCTGTGTTAGCTTGTGCTAATGAAGTGTAACTGGTCTGGCCAGACACTTTGGTTTGCTACATGCTCCGTGCTGCATTCGTGGATGAGGAAGGAGACGCCTTCTGCCTTGCTCATCGGGTCCAAAAAAAAGTGAAGAGGATAGAGCGAATCTACAAGAAATGATGTCACCGAAATGTCTGAGGTCACACTTCAAAAATATTAAATTTACCAATATAAAATCTCCCCAAAATGAATACAGAAACAAGTATGAACACATAAAAAAAGCAACAGCAAAATACGAACAAATACAAAAGTGGCTCCAGACTCCGGAAACGGTCCTTCAAAGCTGTGTCTAACCTATATACCGGTAGCGACAGAATGTTTGCTGATTCTTCCTAAGTTAACTTTGAATTTATGGTTAAATAGGCTAATTGAAGTCCAGTTGTTCGATAAATAAATTTCAAACTCTACTTGTTTTCCAATATTGGCCAATATACACCTATTCCTAAGTTAGATTTGTTTTTGCAAGTATTTGAATATTAAAGTTACTTAAACTGCCCATCCAAGTTTCTGCAACTCTGTGGTTACTGTGTGGTTATGTTGTTTCAGCATAAAAACTACTCGGTAATGGTTAGGAAAAGATTATATGTTGGCTTAAAATAGCCACTTTTATTGGCACAGTCACAGTTGGAAATGCCATCAATGTCTCTATAAAAAGCATCCAGTTTTGTTGTTTGTTGGTCTCAAACAGTAGTCTATACAGCGTCCTTCAGCTTGGCAGCCATCTCATCTAGGTGTCACACCATCTACTGTATCCTCACCTCCTTCTCCTGATGAAGTCTGCTCATATACATGTCCGAACTACGTCACTTTAGAAATGTTGATGTGTATGAAATCTGCAAATGTAACATATCCATGGTTTGCAGAAACGTCTGGTGACTGGGCGACTGCATTACATGCTACACTGAGGCAATCCCTACATGTAAAACAATACACAATGGCTAGATTTTACCCCATATAAATCTTTGCCAAGAAGATAAATATACAACCAAAAGTACAATACATTTGACCCTGAGGGTAATAGCTATGGAATATTCATGTGCCATACCCTTCTGCAAAGTGCACCAATATCATTACAGCTAAGATTAATGTATGGATTTCCCTAACACCATGTGCAGCACATTTAGGAATGACAAGCAGCGCATAATCAGCATATGTAGCACTATGTCTGGCTTTGATATTTATTGAGGAGTATGTAATAAAAAGCCTAGTGGAGGCATGAGAAGGCCAGTGTGGATATTCGATCCACACGGGCAGCACGCCTAGAAGCCCCTGAGAATGAGACATGAGCAGGCAAGCCACTCTCTTCTGCGTCGACTTGCTAAGTGGAGCATGGCAGAGGACTGAACTACAGGTAGCAGCTGGTGGCTGTTTGGAGACCTGGAGGGCCTTGAGACCTGCACTGATCATTACCTTTCACACAGCATTTACAGCTTAGTTTACAGACACTGGCCATTATTAGCCCTGCTACCTTGTTACAGTGAAAGTGTCCTCTAGTCAGCAGGCTGCCTAAGTGAGAGGGAGAGGACACAACTGCAGAACACAGAGCCCCCCAGCACGGCGGCTTGCTGGAACGCAACAAACTGAGGCGTCCTCAGGAGCGGTGTAAAGGCAAGCATCCTCTCCAGTTGCACATCATGTCTAGTCAGACGTTGTCAACAAGACAGGAGTGGCAGACTTGTGGCTAAAGATAGATCCAACGACAGCGACGAGGCATTCAAGGGGGCTTTGTTTCATGACGGCTGGGTCTTTGACAGGCAGATGAGGTGTCGGGGAAAAGTACCAGCTATACGTCACAGCCAAGAGCCTGAATTTGATCCTCGTGTCAATGTAGAGATACACATTGATCCTGAGGATTGTTTTCGAAAAAAGTGGAATTTTGTCAACTACTGGAAAACGTGTAAACAACCCTAAATAAATAAACAGAATCACACAAGGTAGTCAGATATCAAGCAAGAGATATGTGTCAAAAATATGTCTGAATAATAACGCCAGTCATCTGATAATCTTACACATACAGAACAATGTAACTCTTGCAGGCGAGAAAAAATATGACGGCCGATTTATTTATTTATTCGAGGTAACACCTCTCAACTACCTTTCATTTCAATCTGAGGAAATGAAACAGTCCATTTTGAGCTGAATGGTATATGAACATAATTATGTCCACTGATTTGATTTGGTTGAAAGAGATGAATGCTTCTATTTCTGTAACAAATCAGGCATAGCATGTGTAGTGTACTGGTCAAAAGTTTTTTAAAAAAGAAAGAAAGAATTAAAAAAAAAGTAGGATCAGTGACTAGAGGAAATGTGTTTATGGCAGCTTGTTAAATGAGCAATGAAAAAGCTCCTTCTCAGTGGCTCCAGGTTAGAATTTAATTGGACAGTTGTTGACAGGAACTAATAGATCAAAATAACATCTATTCAATCTCTTGTTGACAACAGGAGCACTCATTCTTTCACATTTCAAATGATTCTTAAACCATGAAACAGCTATTGCCATGCCGTCTCAGGAGAATCACTTCAATCCATTCCCCTTGTTTTTCACAGTAGATTTATCTCAAACAATGACAAACATTAATTCTTTATGGCTGCGTTCGCGCCATCATTCCCTCACTAACCTATATGATAACAGCTGCTTATCATCGGTATAAACAAGGCACGTCGGGCTTACAGCATTGGTCAGGCTTCAATAACCCGGCGTCTCTTTCATGCACTTCTGTTTCCGCTCTTAATGCATTCGGAAATTACAAAGGAGCGAGCTTTGTCGCTATATTGAAACAAACGAAAGTCAACTTTAAACATCTGAATAACGATTTCCCTCCCTCACATAATATGCACTGTAAATTAGCAACACAAACGCCATTGTTAATAACTGCCAGCCAGAACTCCCTTCTGGGTTTAAAATGTGTAGGCTGCATCAACGTCTCGGCAACTTGGGTTATGAGCAACAGAGAGTTGGACATAAACCCCGCTGAAGGCCACAAACAAATAAACAGAAAGCTTGGGTCACAGACAGGATTAGGGTTTAGAAATATTACCCAGAAACTACTTTTAGTGTAAAAAAAAAAAAAAAGAAAAAAAAAAGAAAGTAAGCCTGAAGACATGAGTTTTCCTCCTTTTGGAAAGAAACACATCAAAATTCACAGACATCTTTGCAGCACTGGTGCACAGACTGTACCGTAGGTTCCAGACTGACAGAATGAAATAACTTTGGCTTTGCACTGTTGGTCAGACAAAATAATCTAATTGCATGGCTTTATGAAGGTGATCGTGCGAGCGGTCCACTTCTGTATTGCATTTGTAGACATCAAATGGCCCTTACACGACTGACGGGGACAGACACTGCGAATATCCACTTGCTGGTGAATTAAAGCCAACATAGACTATAATAAAGGAACAGATACTGTACATTTACAGAGAATCAGCTGTTCATTCAACTGTTCCAATCATGTATGTAAAGAAATGTCAAGATAATGAACCCAGCCTAAAGGTGACACATCTCTGATATAAGGTCAACTAAACATTTGCCTCAAAATTCTATAGTTTAAAAGTATACTATGCAGGACTTGTGTAGATTCATACAGAAGTAATCCCTCTCAATCATCCCTTATGACCCAATGGAAGTGTGTGGTGGTGTATTTATCTGCACAAACTCCATCTCTGCCTGTATTTTCTTATTTTCCTCTTATTTTGTGATGTTCAGGTTGTTCCTGGACTCAGCGTGCAGGTGAGGTCAGAACCAAAATCAATACGCCCCGCGCTCTCACAGTATTCTAAAGATGTTGTTTCCCGAGGTTTGATCCGAACTAGGGGGAAAAAAGGGCCTTTAAATACCTTCCTCTGAGAATAATTTTCAGAATGCCCTGAAATTGTCGGAGCTGATTACTATCGGGGAGTTTAAGTCCGTTTTAAAGGATAGAGGAAATAGCACCTTCGGTCAATTTGATTGCTCTTTAAATTTTCAAAATCGTTGTAGAAAATTGCACACGTTTAAGTTTTAGAATAGTTTTTTTCTTTGTATTGCAGTTTAACTGGATGTTGTGCTTGCTCATTTGTGGTGGACAGATGAAGTTGTTTGCTTGTGGTTATTGTTTTAACAATGTTTATCTGTCTTTCTAAGCTTTATTTATCAAGGAGAGACCAACTGAGAGCTGAGCTGTCTTTTGCAACAGTGTCCTGCAGAGCTGGTTCCAAAACGAGAGATTGGTTTTCACTTTCAGTGGTAATACTGTTAATAAGCAGTGACAGGAAACTCCTGCATAGTTTGCCTTTAAAGCCCATGAAAACTTGGTTTCATATTTCTCAGTAGCATTAATTATTCATGACTACATGAGCAACAATAAAATTAAAGTTAGGTGGGAAAACATTTGTAGTTATTAATTATTTAGAGTTTGAACACTCAAAACTATTTGTTAATCTGCTTCAGCAGACTGTGCAGGTGAGGTTTGATCAGATTTGATTGACAGTGCTACGAAAGCGTGCTCAGTAGAGTGCAGATCTCCACCAGGCAGCCACGTTTCGGCTGCAACATGGCCACCAGAGCTGACCAGACACTAAGCAGTTCCCTCCCGGCTGCCTTACAGGCAAGATAGCAGAGACAAGAACAAAAGTGTTTGTTTTTTTTCATCTTGTATTGTGCATAACTTAAGTGAATCATAACATACTAGGTCTAGTATTAATCTGCAGATGCTCCACTTCACAATAGACCCTTTTACACTGCCAGATTTTCCACGAATGTTGGGCCGTTTTGCCGGCAAGCTGCGAGCGTTTATACACACAGAGCCGGATTGGCGAGTTGATCCGAGGTGCCCAATTTTCCGCGTCGTAGGGTAGTCATATTGGCGGAACCCTTTTAGTTTAAACAGACTGAGGCGGCCTTCCACAACGGGAGGGACTGTTGATGACTTGTGGGAGGAGCTGTTGATGACGCTGCATGTGCGACCCACTGGCGGTGGATGAACAGGAAACAGCTGATAGCAGGAATTAGCCAGCAGCTAGTAGCAAGAGGGAAACCTGACAGACACTGTAAAGATGAGCAACTGGGGAGACAAGGAATTGCGTGTCCTCCTTGTCCTCGCAAACGAAGAGGCCGTTAACTGCCAGATGATGGGGACGGTGAAGAACGGGCCGACTTATGAGAGAATCGCTGAAGGACTGACTAGCCGCAGCTTCCCTCCCACGTCACTGTTTACGTCACATGCTGAGCTACACGTTTTGTTACTTGCTCACGCCCCCCATTGCCCTGAAAAAGGCGCATTCTGTATAAACAAAAGTAGGTAGGCGGCATTTTGCCGCACTCCCCGATTTTGCTTTTATGCTGAAAGAAGACTGATTGGGCTTTCCTGCAAATTTGCACAATTCCTATTTAAAAAGGGCAAACGTTTCTATGAATGTCTTATTTTGAGCCATGATGAAGGCCAAAATGTGGCCTGCAACTGATGGCAAAGCTACTTTTTTTAGCCAAGATGATTCCTGGAAATGCCTTTTGTTCTATACTTCTACTGCACGATTTTATTGAGGACTTGCAGCCCCTGCTGGCCGGTTAGGAGGAGTAACAAGTCAGCAGTGGTATAAAACAGTTGGTGGGGCAGCCGTGGCTCCGATAAAAAGATCAGCTTTACGACCCCCAGTCTCCTCCAGTCCGCATGTCAAAGTATCCTTGGTCAAGATACTGAAACCCAAATTGCTCCCGATGGCTGCTCCATTGGTGTGCGAGTGTGTATGAATGGTTACTGAGAAGCAGGTGGCACCATAAATGGTAGCTTCGGCCACCAGTGTGTAAATGGGTATGTGAATGGGTCAGTAGTATGAAAGCGCTTTGAGTGGTTAGAAGACTAGAAAGGCGCTATACAAGTGTCATCCATTTACCATTTGCAGTCCATTTAACAGTCTATAAATCAGGGTTTTTTTAACAAGTGTGAATCACTGCAACCATGAGAGATTCTTGAGCATTCAATCATACATATGCACACAAAATATGAGGCTGATTGGTCCAGCAGAGTGTGAGAATGGTGGTGGACAGACAGATACACACACCGTATTCGGACAAGAGGGTGAAGCTGGAGAGGAGTGAGGGGCGGATCTGACTTATAGATTGAATTGAAAGAGATAACTGAGCTCGCTTACAGTTCGGGGTGTCGGGTGAACACTTTTACAGAGGTCTTTTTTATGATAGTGGCCAATGGGGAACATGTTTTTGGGGGCTGCAGGGGACTTTTTCACTGCAATAGCATGAGGGACCATTGAGCAAAATTTGCTGCAAGGCTGAGCAGCGTTCCTGGGGGCCTGCAACTCACAGACAACCTGTCACTCAAAGCAGCCACATCCTTAAATATGTGTAACTTTAAACCTTAATAATATGTAAACAGGTGAGTTCTATAAAATTCACTCCCTGTA
The DNA here is from genome assembly GCF_006386435.1 of Epinephelus moara. Classification (NCBI taxonomy): domain Eukaryota; kingdom Metazoa; phylum Chordata; class Actinopteri; order Perciformes; family Serranidae; genus Epinephelus; species Epinephelus moara. Next base: position 20,287,706 of record NC_065512.1, on the reverse strand, counting down.
CAATTGTCATGAAGAAGGAAAAACACAGGCTGTGAACATGTTTATTTCTGCTGTAAAGTTTTAACATGGGGCTCTATGGGGATTGACTGTCTCCCAGAGTCAGCCTCAAGTGGCCATTTGGGGAACTGCAGCTTTTGGCACTTCTATGTTGACTTCATTTCACAGCCCCAAAGGTTGCTGCTTGGCACACACACACAGACACACAGCCAAATGCATGATCCCCTCAAGGCTCACCCTTGGCAGAGATAACAACAAGAATAGTAATGACAAAACCACCAATACCGAAATCTCAAATGTGGAGTGAAGAAAACTATTCAAACTTCGGTAGAAAGTTTCAGGTTCATGCTGAACCCCATGGCTCACAGTGAGAAACTGACAGAGAAAATAATTTTGCAGCGCCTTTAATGCAGAGCTACTGAGTTAAACAGCATTAAACTGAGCAGGTGTACCAAATACACCTCTGCCCTCCGTATAAAACTTTATTTAATGGTAAAGCTCATTGTATCTCATCTTTTTTTTTTTTTAAATAAAAAAAAAAAAAAATATATATATATATATATATATATATATATATATATAAAATTAATCTATGCTTTGATATGCTTTGAGTGTTGTGTTCTGCCTCCAGCTCTACAGCCCTGAAGCAGTTGCGGGACACAATGTTTCCTACAGCTCTCCGAGGGAACACCTGCAGAGAGAGCCCATCATGAGGCCATTTTGGCATTCATGAGTATGATTGATGACACAGAGATGGAGGCAGCGTTTGAGAAATCCCCTCTGCTGCGGGAAAAGTGATGATTGTTTGGATTCTTCTCCCTGATAGTGCCCCCCTCTGCTTCTCAGTAGGACACATTCACATTACATTATAGAGCAGAAAGCAGCCTCAAACACTGGTGCTACCCTATACGAACTCAAACAATAACCGCTTATCCCTAATGTCTAATTATCTGCAATTCTATTACAAATGTTTTGATGTTTGTGGGGTGAAATCTAAAAGCGTAAACAAACCATAAAACCATCTGAAGCTGCGGCCCCTTTACGGGCGTCGCTCCCAGATCTATCTCCACGTGTGAGTGACAGGAAGGTCACGATAATCTGACGATACATCACAGCAACACTGGCGTATGCTGCGGGGGCTAACAAAGTCACCTGGCCATTCCCTCTGCAGGCACTCCCATTTAGCCCTTTTTAATCCTCTCCATCCCATTACATGACAGCAGAGAACCTGTGCACATTACACGCTTCGGCAGAGATCATTTGCCTCGTTGTGCAGGCAGCCAAGGATCACATAAAATATCAGCACCGTTATTTCTGTCCCATCTCCATCTCCTGGCTGGGAGTAAACAGAGCTGGCCGTCAAAAGATAGCGTAGAATATGACATGCTAAGAAGTTCCATTGAATCCAGCAGTCGGCTGTGTGACTCACTTTCCATATCTTGCCATCTTACCTCAGACGTTGGGTAATCCACTGAGTGGAAACTGAGACAGCAGGGGCAAGACTGCAGAGTGTAAGTCTGATCTTTAAGCAGAGTGGTGAAAAAGTGGATTTTGAAAGGTTAAAATTTAAGGAATACTATAACAGTTGAATTAAATAGATATAAGTTAAGTCTGCTGGGGAGAGGGGAGATGCTCAGGGCAGTTTAAGATGCGCGGACACTTAAAGACTTTTAGTGCAATCCGCAAGTTCATGCTCCCGTGGTTTAAAATGCCTTCACCACGTAGCTGCTGACAGCCTCCAGCCTCCAGTCTCCAGCCTCCAGCCTGGCCTGGTCAGCAGGCAGAATCATCGCCTAAGTCCTGTGGAATTACTGTACCAACTGAGCCTTTAGGCTTCGGATCATAACAACATTTCTGTCAATAACACTGACTCCACTGCTGTCATTCCACCTGACCTGGTTCCTTCTGTTTGACCAAACACAAGAGCAAAAAAAAAAAAATGGGATTGTAAGCTTTTTTTTTTTTTTTTTTTGCTTTGTGAGAAACATATTGTTGCAGTGGCTGAGCAGTCTAAGTGGTGCTGAGCACAATAATACCCTTCTGTTTTTCCCTCTATTGTATTTGTAATACGTGCTTTATAGAAACATACAGTACGATCATAATGTGAAAAGCGACAACTAATTTGAATAAAAAAACAGTGAAATCTGGGGAAAAAAAGGCAAATAGCTCTTAATGAAACAAACAACAGTCATCAACATAAATGTGATTAAGAATTTAACAGTGGTCTAATGGGATTAATTAACTCTTAACGGATTACGTGAGTCAAAAAAATGTGGCATATACATGTATAAGAGCAATTTAGTGGCTTCTGTCTAATTTGACGTCTAACACGGTCTCTAATGACATCTTAGATCAGAGGCAGCAGGAGCACACACACACACACACACACACACGTCTCTCTGCCACTACAATTTGATGCTCAAGTCTCAGATAACGACAGAGATTTCAAGAAATCAAACAGCAAAGAGCAGCCATTTAAAACAGAGCACATGGAAGCAACGAAGGCATCATTTGTAGGGGTGGACCGGTAACATGAAGGTTGACGTTTTTGCCAAGTCGTCAGTGAGTTAATAGAGTGTGATGACAGCTGTAAGGCTGACAGGAACAATAAGCTACACGGGAAGCTTTAAGAGCCGCCCTGCACCGGGTCCCATAAGGACCGACTAATCTACACGTGCTGGAATATTAACTCTCGAGTAATGTTGTCGCCGAAGATGCTCCCCATATGCCACATGGGGTGTGCGCTCTTAACCACTTCAGTGCCTCCTCCTGAACAGCTAATATTGCAATCCTGCTAGAAAATAATAACTATAAAGGCTCAAGGGTGTGGGTTTTGTTTCAATATTGTTGGGCACGTGTGAAACAGGTGGTCTGGGGGGCCCCCAGCAGAAAATTTTGAGCATCAAACATTTAATTTCCTGCATTCTGGGGAATTTGATGCACCAATTTGTGCCTTTTCTGCCTCTGTTATGGTGTCAACATCCATGTCCTCTAAATACTGAGGGCCCCCCCTTGAAATCTGCGCCTGTGTAAAGGCTACATAAGTTTGTGTGCAGTATTCATGTTTTAATCTGTCCGTAAAACCCTTAAATGTAGTTGAGCATTCTCTTTTGTCCTTGGTAGATGTTTTTACTGTACATTAATCCTATTTCTATAGTGCAATTAAGCGTGTTTTAAGTACTGAGTGCACTTTAGTTAGAGAAAGTGCATACTTTATTGATAATTCAAAGCGATGTCTGATTTATCCAAAGAGTAAAATACTAAACTCTAGTGACTCTACTTTCAATAGACTCAGTGGAAATAGTACAAAAAAAGTAATGTACCATTCATGAGATATAATTTAATACCAGCTCCTTTTATTCATCCTCCAGAGTTTAAACAGTAAAAAATGTATTCCTGCTCCTGTTCCTTTTTTTAAACAGAAGACGTTTAAAATAAATTAACTTTAAGCATTTCCACCTTCAGTCAAGATTTAGCTTAGCTCGATTATTGTTTGCATGAGTGAGAGGCAATAAGTCGCAAGCCTGAAGGGCATGCCCATCACCGTGTGAATTTGCTGAGGTGTTGATAATGCGTTGTCTCTCCGGCAGACACGTAAGGTTATGACTCATTCAAAGACCACATCAAAAGACGTTTATTCAGGGTGACAACGTTCGGAGATGAGAGAGATTGAATTTTTCACTCATTTGGGAGATTAGTTGTGATGTCAGGGACATGGATCCAAAGGATTTAATCAGTTAGTTATTCAACCCATCTCTGAACAGGTGTGCCTGTTATCAAATATGCAGCCTTTTGCTTGTGCCAGATTCTCTGCTTTATAGAGAGAATGATTGGCCCTGGAGCACAACAATGACGACCCGGAGAGACAACTCAGCTGAGGCAAAAAACACAACCTTTTTATTCCTAATTACTTTTCTTCAGGTGCAGACATATTCACATCGCATCAACATGTCAGTCAAAGGGCTTCTACTGAACAATATTTAACAATTTATCTGCTGATATATAAAATATTGTTGCAGTAGAACATTTTTTTAATGACCTGAACTGCTGACACAGAAAGCACAGGTGTAGATTTCCGGGTTGATGCAGGGGACACAGCCCCATCAATATATCCCCACTGGCACCAGACCTCAAAGTGACATCAGAAAGACATTGGACTCTTTCACTGGGCAGACGTTTCATTTTAGCTGTAATGAAAATTGGACTGAGGATGTTTTAAATGTCTAACAACGCTGGAATTTTACGTTGTGTAGAAGTTAACATTCTAATGTTTTGTAGACATTGGGTTTTGTTTCACGAGCCTTATAAAGACGTTGGCATGAGACGTTTGGAAGAACCAACAAAATCTCAGCTGTCATTAGTATTCTACATCAATTGATATTTGCATTAGACGTTGTCCTGACATTGAATTTTGGTCACCCGACAATCGAATATTAACGTTGAAAGACACAAATAGCAAGCTGGGTTACAACATATGCATTTGTCCCGTCCAATAAAAGCATTAAAGTATCAGAGGACTTCTATTTTGACAAAATTAAAGACATTTACACCATTTACTGATGCAGAAAATGCACAAATTGGTGCATCAAATTGACCAGAAAGTGTTTGAGGCTCAGAATTCTCAATTTTCCAAATCCAGCCCTTGACAGAATGCATTTATATCCACTTTGCAAAAACTATGCATTTATTTGGACTCTTATGTCAGACAGACATTAAATTTTAGATTTTAGTTGGAATGAAAATCCGATTGACGATGTTTTAAATACCTGACAATGTTAGAATTTCACATTGTGTGGTTGTTAACACTGTAATGTTTTGCAGACGTTGGGTTTTGTTCTTCATACCTCATGACTAAATGTCTTTATTCTAGGTCAAGATGACGTTGGCATGAGACGATTGGAAGACGTTGGATTTTGGTTACTTAACACAACTTAAAACCAACAAAATATCAGCATCACCTGTCATCAGTATTCTACATCCGTTTTGATTGGCATTAGATGTCTGGACATTAAATTTTAGTCACCTGATGATAATCTAAATTCAACCAAATATCAGCGTTGAAGACATGCATGCATTTGTCCCCCCAATGAAAGCATGAAAGTAACAGTTTTTATTCTGACAAAATAAAAGACATTTAAACCAATAAGTGATGCAGAAAATGCACAAATTGATGTGTCAAATTCCCCAGAGTGCAGGAAATAAAGTGTTTGATGCTCAAAATCTTCAATTTTCCCAATATCAAAACAAAACCTACGGCCTTGACAGAATGTATTTATATCCACTTTGCAAAAATCTGCATTTAGAAAATTGTTTTTAAAAATATTTTTACTTAAGTCTGCAGTCCTGACAGTCCAACTACACACGATTAAACCTGTTTGGATGTATTATCTCTGTCCAGTTTGCATGCTTCACCTGCACAGGACACACATGCAACCAGATCTAAAATGTAACACTCATCCTATGAGGTATTTGACATACCTGCTCCAAAGGGGTAGCAGTGGCTGAGATTATACAGTTGACTCATGTATATGGACTGCTACTGAAGCACTCCAAGAGCCAGCAGCTGTTCCACTTCACCTTATCACTTAATTTTCGCAGGACAGGAGTTAATCTGCACAGTTGATCATTCATTATCTCTGCTTGGTTAGCACAGTCACAGACCTCTACTGGACACAGATCTTACCCGCACAGCTGCCTGGAGGAGGGAGGACTCTTTACACATTCAGTATCGATGCTGGCTGATTGGATATTGTTATCGCAGCATGATTGTATGAATCAGTAAACCAGCTCACATTAACTGCAAGCTGGGTTCAGGCGCTTTAAATGAGAGGAGTTTTCCCTGATTACAGCAGGCCTGTCACTTCTCTGGTGCAGGCTGCAGGGTGCAGGAGGCTGCGCCAGCTGTTGGTCACCATCCAGTTAGGTCAATTAAGACTATTTTGGTAATTCAGTATATCCCCCCCTGTGTGTGTGTGGTTTGGAAACTTTGGTCAGTTAGACTTGCAGCAACTTAGCGAGTGACAGGTGGTTGAGGTGCTGTATAACAGATTCGCCTAATGCAGTGACAGGCTGCAGCATTTAACCACCTACAGTCACACTTTGCATCATAAATGAGTTGCAATGAGATATTTGGGGATTTTTAACTTTCCAATCCAGAGTGTGACATTACATATAGATTAAATATAGACACAAAAGCATGCGCTTATTCCCGCAGGCAGCTCCCAGTGGTGTGCTCTGCAGGTTTGAGCCTCACAGACGGGTCGCCCCTGAGTCCAGCCTTACCTGGGATCTCCTGAAGAGGAACATGTGCGAAGCTGAAGCCTCTCCCGATACAAGCCTCCCTCACCTCGCTGCAGTTCCGTGCCTTAAAATCAGCTCTTGCTGCAACAGACAGCACAGAAAAAGTGCAAATGATAGTCTCTAGTCTGAGCATTGTTCACTTCTGTGGAGATCCTTGTTGTTAAAGGTCTGCAGTATATCCTTGCAGGGAATAAAAAAAATAATAATAAATAAAAAACTCCCCTGCAGTAGATCCGCAGGTACTTAATGACTGGGCGTTTAATGGTTGCAACTCAACTATTAGTCCCAACACATTTCCCCAAAGCCAAAAACGTGTTTCTATCTCAAGCGAGAATGATTAAAAGTCCCCAGGCGCCGCAGAGAAAGCCGAGTGCGAGTGTGGAGGTGCCACATGAATCCAGGCAGCGCGTTTCCCCGGCGTGTTGACTCAACTTCGCTGAGCAGACGAAGCCCCCTGGTCGCTGTGTTGGAGTGGAAATGCTGTGTGGAGGGGAGCGCGCCGTGTTCACATCAGATGCACCGGCGAGGCAGAGCGGGACGCAAAATACGGAGTGGAATCCAGCCTCATCCATTTCACCGGGGGCTGCAGGTCGGCAGCTACAAACAGAGATGTAGTAGAAATAAATAAATAAGAACAAACACATGCGGTGAGAGGGTGGGTGAGCTGTGGGATGCAATAAAAACCTGTCACATATTGAAACAGGTAATTGAATCAGCTACACAACATATCTCCACAGCTTTATCTGGACTTCTATTAGCTACAGAAAACTCCTTAAGACCAGGGCCGTAATCATCTGTTTAACACTGGGGGCCCCCACCCAATACTGACTCTTTTTAATGATATACCATACTATGATTTTTTTGTGTGACTTTTTGTGACATTTTTACAGCATACTAAGACTTTATTTCTCCTAACTTTTTGGGATCAGTAGGACCTGATAAGTATAAAAAACTAAACATGTCAGTGATAGTAAAGACCCAATATCCTAAAACGAGATGATAAGAAAGTCCAAATGTCCTCAAATGAGACGATAATAAAGTCCCAATGTCCTCAAACAAGATGATAATAAAATCCCAATGTAAAGTCCCAGTGTCCTCAAATGAGACCATAAGAAAGTCAAAATATCCGAAAATGAGAAGATAATAAAGTCCCAATATCCTGAAACGAGATGATAAGAAAGTCCCAGTGTCCTCAAAGAAGATGATAATAAAGACTCATGTCTTCAAACGAGATGATAAGAAAGTCCCAATGTCCTCAAACAAGATGATAATAAAATCCCAGTGTCCTCAAATGAGACCATAAGAAAGTCAAAATATCTGAAAACGAGATGATAATAAAGTCCCAATGTCCTCAGACTAGATGATAAGAAAGTCCCAATGTCCTCAAACGAGACAATAATAAAATCCCAATGTCCTCAAATGAGACCATAAGAAGGTCAAAATATCCGAAAACGAGATGATAATAAAGTCCCAATGTCCTAAAACGAGATGATAAGAAAGTCCCAGTGTCCTCAAAGAAGATGATAATAAAGCCTCATGTCTTCAAACGAGACAATAATAAAGTCCCAATGTCCTAAAACAAGATGATAATAAAATCCCAATGTCCTCAAATGAGACCATAAGAAAGTCCAAATATCCTAAAACGAGATGATAATAAAGTCCCAGTGTCGTTCAATGAGCTAATGATAAGTTCCCAATGTCTTTAAACGAGTACAGTCTAATCAACAGTATCTCAGCTTGTTACTGTTGCTAAAATTGGTCAAATTTGTTGCCATATCAAACTATAAGCATTATTAATCATAAATAAACAAGTTTCAACCATAAATTGTGATCAGGTTTTGGACTATGTCCACTTTTGTGTCAGGATCAGCTGCAGACTGACTTGGCAGAGATGGCCGCCATCTTGTTTTTACATGGATTAGTGTATTGTGATATTACTACCACTAGATGGCGCAAAAAGTGTCCAAGAACAAGGACAACAGGTTTGAGTTAAGTAGAATGAAGTATAAGGTCCAGTGAACCCAAAATGTGACGTCCTCATAGGAGGACACAGGGTCTCAGGAGGATAACACTCATATTACATTCTAATTTTTCACTTTTCATACGTTTGAAAGTAATAAAATAGAGACAGTACAGTGTTTGACACTGATTGTATCCATAGTAGTCAAGCAACAGCTTCTGCTGGGGTATGGCAATACCACTTAATCAAACCACACTGAGAACTGCAGTGCACCAGTAGTAGTAGAATTGGTAATAACAGTGGCAATTATGATTAGGATGACATTTGCTAATGATTATTTGGACAGCAGTGTGTCGTTGCCTTTTGGCATAGCATTTTTTTAATCAATACTTTGTGGGGGGGATATTGTCAGCATAGTGTAAACCCTGTAGGAATACTTTTTCATTTAAATGAGCATTTCAATAACATTTGAATATTTCTGCAGTGTAAAAATTGGTTTATTCGCCTTCTATTTTATGTCTCTAAATATGATTTGTAACACTTAACCAACCTTCATTTGGCCTTTCATGTTGTTATGTTCCAGTGATGGTGATTTTACTGCATTCAGTAAATGTAAATACTGACCTTTTTTTTTTTTCTCTTCTCACATCCATGCGACACCAAAGCGAAACACCAGTTGCACAGTATCAAACTGTATTAACTAGAGGATGTAAAGGATGTGATGAGGACCAGAAGGCAAGCTTTCATGGCTTTATTGATTTTGGAAGAGCTTGATCCGAGGGTAGCTCAACAGTGGATTAACATGGCTGCCATCGCTGTGCACAAGGTTCCCATTGGTATGGGATGCCACATTTTGAAAGGTGCTTTAAAGTGACTTGTTTCAGACGGGGACACAGCACTGGACGATTCAGGATCAAATATCCAAATCCACAAAGACAATACTTTCAGGAAAGAGAGTCAGTAGTGTAGAAATGTTTTTAAAATACTTTATGTCCATTGTTGGTGCAATATGTCCTTTGACCACAGGAGCAGTTGTGCATCTTCATGAGCTCGAAACGACAGTGTTGACATTGCAGACTTCGGCGGGGGATTAAATTCAGAAATTGTGTTGGACTGCCACACAGAAACCAGAGTTTGAATCAGTACACACATAATTCTTGAACCATATGCACACTCTCATGTATCTATCTGAGATGATTGGAGTGTGTACATGGTCTCATTTTAAACATTAAAAATTGTTTAATACTATTGTTCGTGTAATCTAAGGTGCAAATGTAGTCTCATATGCTGACAGTGGCTCATCTGAGCAACCCTACAGCTCCCTTCAAGAATCCTCTGCTCTACTGTTTTTTAGTGAGACTTTTTGACCTGGACATGTCACAGTTAATTAATGTATCTAACTTTGAAACTCTGGGGACGGTTTCATCCAAATGAAAATTTTTAATACAATGAAAAATTAATTTCATGGGAAATTTTCTGTTAAGATAGCTGTCAAGTTGCCTAACTAGACTTTAAAGTGCTGCAGGAAGAGTTTCTGTCTGTATGTGTGTGTGTGTGTGTGTGTGCACATGAGTGCTGCCTGTGCACACCATTCCTAATACAATGTATGCATATTTTATTTTCAGATGCATTGCATTGCCAAAACATGTTTTTACTCCAGCTCTTCTGGGAATCCCACGCAACTCTCAGACTAGCCAGAGAGATGTAGTCCCTCCTGTGTGTTCTGAGTTTATCTTGGGGTCTCCTTCCAGCTGGTCATACCCAGCACTCCTCCAAAGGAAGGTGTTAAAAAAAAACAGCCAGTCACAAACTCAAGTGTAGTTAAAAGACTGAGGATGTACTAAAAAACTGAGTTTTACTATCTTGGCAACGCTACAAACAGTTCTTGGCAAAACACTAAACACTGCAGCAGTTGAGGTGACTAAACTATAACTTTGGCAATTGCTTGACAGTGCAGGAAGCATCAAACAGAAATGAATTATATTCCAAACTCTCACACTGCAGCTATGAAGAACACATAAGCAAAGGCAGAGTAAAGACGTTGCAACCAAGAGAAATAACTCACATGATCCAACACTTAGACAGGTTCAGTTCACTTACAGCTGCTTCAGCACCTTGGAGAGCACCACATCCTCACCAGGTACCTGAAACACCTCATGTGAAAAGGCAGCTTTGAGATTATTTCACATTGCTGAAACTTCTCAGCACGTCTCAGAAACAATCCACCTGTGGAGACACCTTGATTGACGGCCTCTGTTTGCAGCCTTATGCTTTTGGTCATCAGCCAGAAGTTATGGGGGTCGAAACATCTCCACATGATTCAGCATGCATCGCTGCAGCTGGGACCCCTGGCTGGTAAATGCTCGGGATGAGTCAGCTGATGATCAGTCTTCCATATCGTATCGGTATGTGGGGATCTTGTTATACACCAGGGTGCACACCAGGTTACATTGTTTTATACACCTTGTGTGAAGGGTTTAGCACATGTGTTTATGTGTTTTATATTTAGGTCTGTGTGCGCAGTGATTCACCAAGCTGCAAGGCCATTGCTGCAGTTGCCAGTTCAGTTTCAGTATAGCATAGGTCTGTGAATTAACCTAACTTAATATCTGTTAATCATTCATTAGTATTTACTGTGCATGTGCAGTTGGCTCAGTGAGAGGAGGAAAAATAAGTCAGGATTATTTAGCTGAGAAGGTTTCCAGCTACGTCAAGAGCGGAACAAGTTTTGATTGTATCCTATGAGTGGAGAAATACACAAGTGTTCTCTTCTCAGAAAAGCTGAGGGGGATTTATGTTTTTGGATGGAAATTGATATGGAGAATGTAGATAAACTGAGAAACCCAGATGACCTGATTTCTGCTTTTCCCTGGAGTCATGACAACAGAGACAGGAAATTTACTGAATATCTGAATGGGAGCCAAAGTGTTCCACCTGACTGGACTGATGTCATATATGTGGCAAGTACAGAACATGCTTGACTCCACGCCAAGATTATGAGCGCAGCTGTCTCTCAATGTATGGGGACGAAATGACTCATAGCAGCTCCCACAAGTACGTCTTTACCAAATCTTCAGGATGTGTAAAAAGTGATATTATTATGATCCCTTCATCATCACTGTTGGAGTGAAACTAGTCGTGTCTGTCTGTGTGTCCAGTTGTTGCAGAATTGATAGTGATTGTTGGGGATTCGTCAACATGTGAAGCTCTAGTGAAAGTTCAGTCAGGAAGACAACACTTTTCATGCTCAGGCTGTAAGTTTTCGCTATCTCTAGATGTCATTGTCTGGGTCTGTCAACTGAGTCACAATCAACCAATAGCACAGCGACACCTTCTCCATCAGCCTATCATTTCACTGCTCCTCATTTTAAATATCGTTCTTTCTCTGCCATAGTTCTTTCTTGCCGTGGTCGTGCATGCCCTCCACCTCCCCATCACAACCTAGTCTTTACGGATTCATCCAACACATTCTCACTCCGACCTTGTCACATATTGACATTTGCTCATGGGCTTTTCACGTCCACATATGCAAGGTACCCTGGGTGCATTGGTTGTTGACGTTCTGGGACACCATGTCAAGGTCTGCCTGTTACATGCATTGTCCTTCATCGGTACAACACCGCAAATTGATGTGTTTTTTTTTCCCCCTCAACAAGTACGCATGGTTGGGTTTAGGCAACAAAAGCATGTGGTTAGGTTTAGGAAAGAAGAACAACGTTTGGCTTTAGAATCTTACGAGATGTGAACACCACTCTCTCGGGTGAAGGTCTGTGTTGCCTTGCAGCAACCACTGCCTTAACTTTTGTCCTTGTCCCACTGCGTTTCCCCCTCATGCCGCTGGGTGCCGTTAAACTATAAAGGCAACTGGCGGCATTGACGCCTATTTTTGTTGGTTTCTGATGCCGCAAGTCACTGCTCAAGAGCTGGATGTCACAGACTTCGGAGTGACACTGGGCTCATTCAACAGCCTCATCTGCCTCAGCAGTCAGCAGCCTCAGAATCATCAGCCACCACCACCACCAGTGTCTGGACTCCATGGGGGATTTATCTTGCTGCTGCTTAGATGTCCCTTGGTCACAAAATATCTCCCGCTGGTGTCCAAGCGCCAAAGACTTCTGTTAAATCTTAATCAGCACAAATCATCTGTTAATGCATTCTCATATTTCATATTAAATATTATCTTTAATTCATTCTGCTGTCTCTTCTGATTGAAATGCAGTCTTAGGCAGTGTAATGGGGGATCAGTAAGAGGGTCAGCGGCTACTACCAAGGGGCATTGCGCATACATTTTGTTTCAACATTGGGGGAGGGCATATGAAGGAAAAGAAGTGCATCAAACACTTATCTTCCTGCATGCATCAAGTTATGGTGGAAATGTCTTTATTTATGTAAAGGAAACTCAAAATGCAGGCACTAGGTGACCATGCACATTTGGTTCTCCTGTATTTCATACATTGTGTGTTTTCTCTTGTGCTGATAAACCATGTTTCTTGGCGCAAGCTAGTTTTCAGACCATATTATGAACACAAATTTTGCTTTTTAAAAAAGTGATGGGGGCAAAATTGGGCTCTTAAATAAGTGGTGGGGACATGTCTCCAGTGTAAAGTACGCTGATGAGAACGCCTTTGTTTTTGCCCTCTCCTTGCTTTAAAGAATGTGACTCATTCAGTAGATATGGTAAGTTTGCATGTGCACTTGAAACTATGCTTATCTAAGTGTTTAATTCTTGACTGGTTCCCAGTCTGCAGCCTCGAATGTATCACATGAAGTATTTGTGTTTGGACAGCTAGCCTTGAACCCTTGCAATGCTTACTAAAATTTGGAGAACTTTTGGCAGGTATAGTTGAGACTTGTGGTATCAAAAGTCTTTCCAAGCTTTATTCCCTTATAATACTTTCCATTGCTATTGTTGAAATAAAAGACATACTTAAATCATAACAGTGAGTCAAAAGAACCAACCACAGTTATTTAATTTATTAACCTCAAGGACCTGTGGTCTTCTTTACATGTATTCGTCACAGCAAAGCATTAGTCCAATTAGGATGTTTATATACAGTATTTATAGGGCTGTTTCATTAGTAATCCTGGGTTTATGCTTTGATGCACAGTCTGATTAATGGCTTCCTCACAAAACATTTCAAAGTCAGCATTCAATTTGATGTAATTTTCATGTTATGGAGCTACTCCTGCAGGCTACAATCTTGTGGTTTTTGCATAATATTCAGAGAAATATGTGTTACCAGCTACTCATTTCACAGACGCATTAGGATAGAGCATGTACATGAATAGTTTCCCAGAGAAAGACACACCACTCTGCAGTGGAGCTGAAAGCACATGAGGTTAACTTAGAGAGTCAGCATGGGACAAAAACATCTGTATTGTAATATTTGGTGACATGGTTTGCGATGATAAGTCTCTAATACACAGACACCATTAGTGCTATATGTTCTGTTGTGATGCTACAGCAGATGTGTTCCTCTCTTTTCGCTGCAGACATTAAACCTTTTGTCAGCTTATCACTGAATCACATTGGCATTTGAATAAACAAATCTGTGTTCCTTTAAAAGTGTGTTTTACATGTTCCCTGTGTATGCATGTATCACATCCATCCACACATCCATTCATTCACTCTACTGCTTTATTTTGGATGTTGAGTCACGTAGCCGTCGCTGTAATTCAAACATGTTAACTGGATTAACCGCATTGAAAATACTGTATGGAAGGTTGCTCAAATAAACCCTTAAAGCCATTCTTGGACCTCTGTAAAATGCTTCCTATTATTTCTGCCAGTTATCATACCAGATCATCTGCATGGATAAACATCGGTGCACCCACAGTATATTCTGAACTCAGCAAAACTGCCTTTTCATACAATGCACCCTGGCCTTGGAATAATCTAACAAGATCAAGTTCTCCTACAGCCTCTATTATATTACCACCACTTTAAAAAAAATGTCTCATGAAGAATGTAACTGTTTATAATGGGAAAATATTATTTCAAAACGTTTCTTTCAAAGAGGTGATCTAAGTATCCAGTGGCACCCCCCAAAAATCCTTGGGTGGCACACCAAAACCAAAAGCCATAACTGAATTTAAAGAGTTCTGTTATGCTGTTGTAGTATATAGACTAGTTGAAAGCTATGTCAGTGTGACAGTTAATGGTATACTATGCAGGAATTTTTGGTTATTGTATGTAAAGACAACATTTAAATTCAGCTCCTCCTCCCTACACTGCTTATGTGTACATGGCAAGATACTACTGTGGGAATGTTACATGTGTTGTAATGGAAAAGTGAATACTTAGCAAGCTAACTAAGCTAACTGCCAGCACCATACACTGTATAATAAAGACAGTCAACGTTGCAGCTCCCTTAAAGTGAAGCCAAAACATATCGATTGCCCCCTAGTGGCTGGCTGCAGTATAGGTTGTAAACCCCTCATCCATGTTAGTGGATGGGACATCAGCCAAACTAGAAGGTCAAAGTACACGTCAAATACATTTTTCCCGAAGATGGTTTCTGTCATTTTAGGTAGTTCTTATCACACTGTATGTTCAAGTGCTAATTTTTCTGTTAAGTTTGGTTTAAAGGGGGTTTGACGTCATGATTGACAGCTGTGTGTGCCAATGCAGTGCCTGTGATCAAAGGGACTGCTCGCAATTGGTCAGACGACAGGAAGACTCCGGCTCCAAATGACGTCACCAGCACAAGATGTCAGCAGTCGTTTACAGAATACTTAATTTTGCACAGTGGGAGGAAGTAAGGAAATGTCATCCATCTTTATATACACTTATTGGCTGGCACCTACTTGTCCAACAGTAAACGGTCCAACTCTGCATTGCACTTAATCCTCTCCTTCAGTGCTCGCTAGCAAAGTGAAAGTTAGCCCAAGCTTTGTTCAGTTAGTCCACCTCACTATAGTTGCTATTTGTCAGTGCTGTGTCCGTGATTTTTGTGGCTTCCTCTTAGATGAATGCTGCCTGGTGGCTACCTTTTTATAAAGTCCTGAGCTCACCTGCATACTGTTACGGCCAGGGGCTACTGGCCAGTTTTTTATATATATACAATTACTATAGCTGGTATGCATGATAAAAGGGTATGCTATAGCACCATAGACTGCCCTGCAAATCAATATTAACCACTATATGTAGGGGTCTCTGTCTGTCTCTCTCTCAGCTAAGGGGTCCTTGGTTTGAAAAAAGGATGTTGAAGAACCCTGTATAAGGTGATCCATTGCCCTTAAAATAGGCTGGTTGCTGAGTTCCTTGAAAGGACAAATATACTGCTTTAATTTGAAGAGTACATTGATTGGAAGGGAAAAAAAACATTTATGGGAAACAAGGGAAACAGTACTCAGAGAGTTATTTTCAAGAGAGCGGCCAATGGGGTGGCAGTGATTGTATCAGGGTGGTTGTGCCCCCCCCCATCCACCCCTTGGGAGTGCCTTTAAGTTGTGCACTGTAATTTAGTCCCTTGTTTTTTGCATCTTCTTATACTCAAATACAACAAAATATTGTGGAAGTACTGTATTATTGATTAACTTAAGATCCCCACACCTTCTAGAGAGGATTCATGAGTGATAAAAAAGAGACAGAGGTAAGAGAGAGCTAAGCGATAAACAACTGTAGTCACAGACAATAATATATGTTGATAATCACCGACCTAAAGTCTTTGTTTATTGCTATGAATCACACAAACCTCCTTAACACCCCTTCTGAAATATGATAAACAGCAAATCTTAAACCAAAAATACTTCTTAAAAATCTTTTATTCTCTCTCTGAAGCGCTTCAAGTGAAAGAAACTCACCACACACCACCACTTCAAACTGACAGCCTCTGAGCAGGCAGTTATAAATCATCTACTTTTAACTATCTTATGCAGTGAACTTCTCAACCTGCCAAACCAACCCTCCCCTCACTGGGGAACTCCGAACATTTAGAAACTGGGAACAAAGTGCATACCAAAAAGTTTTAGTGTTTGTGTTTGTGGGTTGTTTTTTTTTCCAGCCTCTTAAAAATTCTTATTTGATGTCTATTTTTTAGTTGTATTTTCTGGCATTGAAAAAAAAAAGGAAATGTTTCCTGGGAGAAATAGCCTGCGTGAGGCTATACTCTCCGCAACTGTGTCCCCATTCAAATATCTCTGAGATGTGAAAACAGGCTTTTGCATGAGTAGTCTGGAGCTGTGGGGAGACATAACATCTCCCGCTGCCCTGAACAGATGCTCAGAGGACGGGGACTCTTAATCCACTCCCAGTGAAATGAGATGCTGTGTTTCAGCCGAGGACCCACTGAGGGAGGAATAAACAAACACTGGCTTCACCCATGCTAAATTAGTAATCAGAGTAATTAGACAGTTCTCGAGCCCAAGGGGTTATCCAGCCACCAAACCCTTGACTGTGTACACCCACTCCCAAAGCCTGCACTGGGAGTAAGCACCTGTGTTTTTACTCCAGAGGAGGTTTTTTATCAAATCGCTTGTAGAGCTCATCTTGAAATTGCTATTGCCAAGACCTCCACCTGAGACCGCTTCACCCTGGCTGTCCTTACAAGGAGCGTGAGGCTCAAAACAATGTCGTGGCTACTATAATAAGTCTGCAATTTCAGGTGGAATATGCTATAGAAATAAAATCTGTTTTAACCGACGCACTTATTCTTATTCTAAACCACAAGTGTGTCTGAAGTGCAGAAAGGTGAAGTATTAAACGTTGTCATTACTCACAATGAATAGATCGTGAATTACTATAGATAGATAGATAGATAGATATCTTATTGCACTACACATACAAAAACACAGATATACAAAGGGATTGAGAATGTAAGCATAGGAATAAAAACATATGAATAAAAGCACACAGAAGTCAAATGATAGCCTGGTGCATAAGGCTAACAGAGCCAGTGACCTGCAGTCCAACAGAGTTTGTAGAAGGTGCTTACAAATAAAAACTGTGTGAAATAAGGAACAAAGAATGCTGGAAAACATAAAATACAACATGCAATAATAATAGGAATATCTAAATAATAACAAATGCAAATAGAGGTACTGAAAGAAGTTTTCGGTTTTAGTATAAGCACAAAAAAAAATCTGAAGTTCAATTTCAGTTTAAAGGTCCAGTGTGTGGGATTTGGAGACATCTGTTGGCAGAAATTGTACGTAATATTTCATCTATGTTTTGATTAGTTTAGAATCAGCTGAAAATAAGACTTTGCCCAAAATGGACAAACCAAACAGTGGCTCTAGATAGGGCCATCTGTGCTTTTGTGACAGCCACAGTAGTTCAAGTGTACACACTGGATTCTCACCGCTAGAGGTCACTAAATCCCACACACTGGACCTTTAAATGCTGAGTGAAATTCTGAAAGTATTGGAAGTGTCATTTGAAGCGTAAGAGATGAAATCAGTTGGAATGTCAGTTTGAAGTGTAAAATATGAAAGCAGTTCAAGTGTCAGTTGGTGTGTAAATGGTAAAAGTAGTTGATGTGTAAGTCACAAGAGTGTAATACCCATTTCCCACCGAAATCTGTGCATGTATGCAGGTTTTTTTTAAACATGGGAAAACCTTTTAAAAATAGGCAAAAGTCTCTTTTCCCATTGCCAGTAAACCAGTCACCGCACTTTTGACGTCATGGATGGGCTGTAAAACAGGTTATTAAGCAGTAGAAAGCCGCATGGAGGCCAGTGACTTACTCTCTTACTACAACTGTTACTTATTTAGATTTTCGTTCAAATTTTGTGTTGACTAAATATTAAATAATGTTTGAGAGCCACTTGAACAAAAACGGACTGCATTTTGTGGCAGCGGGATATTGCAGGGGCTAAAATTAGCCCATCCACCTGGGTGTCATATTTCCATCACTGCTGATGGAATAGGGGCTTTAGTTCAAATTTCATTTGAAGTTTAAGTTAATTAATAAGACAGCTGAATCTCCTGTGAAGGTAAAGAGATTCATGTTGATACTGCATATACTGTAATATAATATGATATATTGTATTATATTATATTATATTATCAGTTTAAACAGTATCCCTGTAGGGATAACATGACTCAATAAAAACTCAAAAAATGAAACGCCACACTTATACACACTTCTTTTAGCTGCAGATTGTAATCATGTTTAAAAGGAACTAATCACATCCAACAACAGGCGCTAAACTAATTGCTGTCACCTAAAATCAAGTCAAGTGATTTTAATTAAATCAGTTTAAACTACATTTTCACAGAAGGTTTCCTTATTGCATATTTTACTGTGCAGCCTCAAGTGAGAGTAATAACCCACTTTTGTCATGCATTAACCACTGTAATGTTTATGATCTATTTTTCAAAAGGTTCAGATTAGGACAAAGAAATTCAAATAATTTAAAGACCTTAATTATACTCTGGAAAGAAATGAAAACGTTAATTAATTGGATGAAACCTTAAGTCATAAGACCCTTGATAATTTCAGGTTGTTCCTCCATGATGGATGGCTCTGCAAGGGTGAAACTCAAGAACCTCTAAGATAACCTTAAAAGACCTCCACACCTTACAAATACACCACTGACGCTGGGATGAAACTACTGTACAGAAACTTGCTCTTGTTCCTTTCTAGTACTGTTGTCATCCACATAATACTTCTTAAGTGCATTAACTATTCATTGTATAAAAACATGCACACCTGGCACCAGACGGATACTTGTTCGCTGTAAGGTGTTGAATAATTCCCTCAAAGTGAATTATTCGGATTTGTTATGACGCTAATTAAATGTCACATTTGTACCCACACCTCCCAGGTACATATAAAAGTGTGAAGATGAAGGCATGTGTGATGAAATTGTGCGTCTCTGACAGCGTCAGCGCTCCTCTCCTTCTTCTGTAAAGTATGGCCAGAGAGGTCCCACACATTCTCCACAAGCTCGCGGCAAGGGAAGACTCTGAATATGTTTTCATTACTCATTCTTCATCACCCCGGCAATTGTTCATTGCATTAGAAACAAACATGTCTTTGGGGCATGTCTTGGGCAGAGTATGAGAAATGAATCCATTATGTAATGAAGAACGATCAAAATACAGTATGCAAATACAGCAAACAACAAAACACATTTTCTCCTTGATGAATCCTGTGTGTCTGCTACGGCTGACTGCAGCATAGCCCTGTTTAGGTAGCACCATCCAAACCAAAATGTAGTAAAACCTCAAAAGCATAAATTAAATGAATACACTTACAAAATTCCTTTATGCGTGGGAATCAAGAACCGGTTCCAAATTGTCTGATCAGTTGGAATCGTATGCCTCCAACCTTATCAACTCATTTTTATCAATGCTGGCATGTTTGTCTGACAGCTGCTCATCGCAAAACAGTGATTTCAAACTTTGGCGTCTATGCTGCTGCAAACTTCCAACAAAAAGGACTCATGGTGAAGAGGAAGAAACAATTTAAGTGTGACTTCATTTCACAAAGAAAGCTGACAACAGTGCTGTTTGTAATGTCTGTAAAGTGATTATTTGGAGTAAGAATGGATTACTAAACTGGCCTACTGGGCCCAGAGGTCCATAGTGTCAAGGCCACCCTGGCCTTACTCTGCAATATGCCACTCAAACTGAAAGGTACCGACCACAAAGACACTCAGAAAGACCACAAAAAAATGCAAAGGAACTGCAAAGAGACAAAAAAGACAAAAAAAAAGACACAAAGTGACCACAAAGGGACACATGATGGCCTCAAAGAAACAAAAAATTACTACAAAGTGACCGCAAAGAGTTCTGAAATGATCACAAAGAGCCTGTTTAGACCTGGTAACATATTTGAGTCTCGGGTGATCTGATCAGAAGTGGCTAGCACTAAAAACAGGACAGCAAGAAGACGCCGAAAACGCCGCGCTAAAGTGCCCTCATGAGTGGCAAAAAATGAGAGGATGTGCCCTATCAGCTGCCCTCTTGAGTGATCAAAACAAGACAATGCACCCTATTGGATGAAAACGAGCAGCTGTGCTCTTTTGGCTGCCCTCTTGTCCCTGTGTCATGCAGTAGGTGCCCTTTTTTCCTTTTCGCCCCTGCCTTTCAAACATCCTGAGTCCGTCACTGCTTCTAAGACAAGGACTATGTCATCAGTGCAGGGCGTGATGGTTGTTTCGAGGGCTGTCTGCTCATATAACTTAGCCATTTTATGTTGGACGAAGTGTTGCGTGACCATTCATGGTTTAGCCCTGTGGAAGGAGATGTGCTGAATTCTGCTGACAGCAATATCTCCAGGTATACCGGCACGACTGCTAATGTGGGTAGCTTGCATGCTACAGAACAGGTAGCAAAACTGTGGGCGAGACAACTGCGAGAGGGGCAGTCACGAAATCTGAAGCTGGAGGCACAGATGTGAACAGCTATGTGTCTCAACTGTCCACTTGTGTTCAGATCACCAAAACGCATTTCAATAACAGGCTCAAAGAGACACAAAATTACCCCAAAAAGACACAAAACCACACAATTACGACTACAAAGACATGAAAAACAACAACAAAACAGGGGCAAAATTACCACAAAGTCTGTGTGTCTTGCCCCTGTGTAAGAGAGGTGGTGGGGCTTTTTGTACATCTGTGCCCACGAGCCAATTGTCTCAAATCCACCTATGGTCGGAAACACCAGTAAGGTGCTGAAACAGCGTTCTACACAGCATGGGCTTAAATTCCAGGAATGCCATGTATTTGACACACTGTGCACACGTATGTCCATTACTGAGGGTAAATACACAATAAGCTGTCAGGGTTAGTAGATTTATTGTTTATAAAATAATAATATAACAGTTGTGCTGATGCTGAAAACATGTGTGGGCCTACTTTTTGCTCCACACAGAATATTGACCAGGAATCTGTTAAGGGAACTGATAAAGAACTAACCCAATGAACAGATCTGACAAAAGCACTGGCGTCATTAAAATCTTATAAAGCCCCATCCTTATTATTCTCTACAGTCTTGTACAAAGTAAAGCTCAAGCACTTCCCCCCCTTGGACCTGCTGACTTGGAAAATGAATTAGCATTCTCTTAACATTGGATTGCAGTCTAATGTGAATGTGGACCACCGTGAGGAGAGGAATTCCACCTGACAGAACCTGCAAACACTAGCAAACAGCCAGGGTAAAGCAATAAAGCTGGGTAGATTAGCACATAAAGATAAGTGTGCTGTCATTAGGCCTGACCATTTCAATGATTTATCTCCAGTCTGATGGCCCTGGCTGCCCCAGTCTAGTCTGGGCTCTTTTATGGTAGTGCTGTTTAAAGACCGTGGGTTTGTTTCAAGTGCAAACACTTAGCTGGCCATGATTAAGAACCTTTCATTATGTGGCTGTAGATTTTGCCAATATCTGATGACTGATTGCATAAACATGTGCTCATAATTGAATTTAATGATGAGTAAATAAGGTTATTCTCTGCAATTACTCTCTTGTTTCACGTTCAAGACACAGACTGCAATAGCACAGTTTTAAAACAACGGAAAAAAAATCCATCAATAAAATCATCCATTTATGGTAAGTGACATTGCATTAACCTGCTTTTAAAAGAAATCCTTATATCATACCACCGCCGACAATTTATGCACCCCTCCATTTCCCAGGATTGCACGCGAGTTAAAAGTCATCCGTTTTCAACCAGCGACTTGTTATTTTATATCTGCATTTGGATCTTCATGGGATTTCTTCATTCTACTGATGTTCAGCAAGACAGATTTAATATGCTGTGCAATCCTTCAAGCTTTGCCCCTTCCCTCCTCCCAGGGCATCTAATGCAGCATAATGAATCAGTGGCAGATACTCTTAGATGAAGCCTGCATGTGTCAGCGTCAACAGTATGGATCTCTGAAACTTTCAGAAATGATCCAAAACATGTTGTGCATCTGTACACTTCGGCGCCACTGGTTCTAAATGTCAGGTGAATTTTCAAAGACGTGCGCTGAACTGACTAATTGCTCAGTGTCAACTGCTCAGAGCAGCTGAAATAAATGGCAAACAGCATGTCTAAAAATGATGGTTGTGTAACTCCGCAGTCAAACACAAATGTCACAATAACAAACGCATCATAAAATCAATAGGCTCCAGGGTGAGATCAGGTTTATCCTCTTTGCCTTATTCATCTGGTCACAATTGCCTTAAATTGTGGCATAAATGTCTGTTAAAAGAAAAAACACACAAACTAGACCTGGAAGATGTTGTTTTGGTTGTGTCATTGTCTAATATGATGAGTGGCGCCTACAGAAAATTTTCACAGGGGTGGCCAGATGGGGCCACTGAAAATTTGGGGTGGAACACCAAAACCACCAAAACCAAAAGTCAGAAGTGATTTTTATAACTGATATACGTTCTTATTTTACAGTTAATATTACATATGCGTGTAGACTTATACTGGTGCAGTGGACATTTTGAGTTCAACAATAATCCTGTTATAATGCAATATGTACTGATACATGTAAGATTATTCATTGTTCCTCAGATAGGTTGGTTATTCTTTTCCCTAAAAGGACAAATATACAGTTTTAATTCAAAGTAGTACTTTGATTTTAAGGAACAAAAAGTTTACTGTGAACAAACCTTCTCCGGTTTAGGAAAGACTCATGAGTACCCATAGAACCCATTTTCATTCAGATATCTTGAGGTGAGAGTTCAAGGGGCCCCTTAGAAAATGACAATGCCAGTTTCTTCCTTTACCAAAATTTAGCCTAACTTCCTGACAAGCTGTGCCAACATGGCTGGTACCAGTGGTTGCCTTAGGCTCATTTCACATGATACAACTACCTAGCTTGAAAACTGAGCACACCACAGCCTCTTAAAGACAGTAATGTTCCCAGCTATGCAGGATTTTTAATGTATAGACTCATACAAAAGTAATCCCTCTAAATCACTTATGACTCACTCTCAGTGTGTGTTAGTGAATGTATCTGCAGAAACTCTGTCCTCTGCCTGTACTTGTTCTTATTCTTACTTTGCTGTGTTAGGTTCATTCTTGGGCTTCATAAAAGGATTGCAACCAGGTGCCAGACCATAAACGGCACGAACAAGTTATGAAAATTGCAGACACAGAAGAAAAAGAAAAAAGCAAATCTAGCCAGACGAAACACCAAACGGCTGGCTTTCACTTTCACTGGCGATACTGCTTACAAAAAGTAGCCAACAATTTCTGCCCAGTGTACCTTTAAATACCTGATATTATTACAAAATACAGATTTGTGTTAATACATCAGTGGTTTTCAAACTTTTTGTGCCTGGGCACACACATTTTGGGCAAGCCAAAATCTCAAGGCACACCTGTAATTTGCTCCGTACAACAAAGCGATCCATTGTCCCACTCAAGACTTTCTCCTTCTAAATGTTATCATCGCTCACACTGGCTGCCAATCAGGGCTTTTAATGTGTCACACACTTATAATTTCTAGGCGCAAACAGCGACACATAAGTTCTCCTAGAAGGTTTTTTAAATGAAATGAAATGAAATTACATTTTAGAATTTGCCTCTTACTTAGGAAATGGGTGGACACAACATACTGATACAGTCAATTAAAAAAAACATTCATAATTTCTTTGTGTAGGTCCAGTTGAATATTGCAGTAATAATGTGTGGTTATCACAAAATCCCACAGCACACCTGGATTAGCATCACTGCACACCACTATGCCACAGAACCACCATGTATGACGTCAAATAACTGTATTGTTTGTTTGAAGTGTCAGACCAATAAAACAGATTTGAGAATTTGATAGGGGATGATATTCCAGTCTCCTTTAAGGGGATAACTTTGTGTACACACACCCTGTACTTCCCATTGTAACACTAAACGTTGAGTCGAATAGATACACATAGATATACACTTTATTGTCCCCTTGGGGGACTTGGATTCTGCATAACTAGACCCATCAACACATATGGACACACACTATCAGCAAACTGAAGACATCACAGTGGCACATCATCAAAGTGCCACTGTTTGCTCAGGGTAACAGGCAATAACAAACTGATACTGGACCCTGAACTGGTTTAACATCTTCCAACAAGGATGATCCAAAGCAGACTGGTAATGATGTTTTTCCCATTACTAAAGTTTCATCCTTTTCTAAACGCCTAGAACCTGGCACCGCACATTGCCCAGACAACCCAGCTGAACTCGAGGCAACGTTTGGCTGGTGACTTCGGTTTTTCATTCAGCACGGCAGACTGACATTCATCACGACTGTGCCGTCATGAACAGTAGCAGGATGGATCAATACAACCCAATTAGAAACACAGTATCTCTCGGATCAAAGGCCTACTCCGATCTTAGGAATCTGACTACTCGACAATACGTTAATATAGAACCCAGTTGTTCTAGTGACAGCAGCATCCCATCCTTTGACACTCCTCCACCGCCACTGCTAGAATACCAACAGTCTTTCATTGTTATAGCCCTTATGCAATCAATTTCAATCTAAGGCTAGTGGTCAATCACTCTCCGATGGCGGACACACAGAGCCTGCAAATAAGAGCGGGGGGCGGGTGGGGTAGGCTTGACAAAGCTCCTGGAGTCCGACGCTTCTTTTCTGTCTGAGGTCTGTTGTGCTGGGCTGAGCAGACTATAGCACAGGGGGTTGTAAACAACACAGCTGGGACAAACAAACCAAATCCTGACACTCCTTGGCTCCTCTCTGGTTTAATCCTTCTCTAGCTCTGTATCTGCCAGAAACCATAATGATTTGGACTATTCTGGGCGCCTGGAAGATGTTCTGAAAATATATTGCAAGTCAAATTACCTGTGGGAATCGGTAAGACACAACACACCTGATGGCTTATAAACACAGATAAGACAAGATGGATGGGAATGGAGGAGCACGGAAATCCAAACAGTGCTGTAACTGAAATGTCCAAGTAAGCGCACAGATATCATGTGTTTCATTTGCGTTGTCGTGTGCGCAGGCATGTTTTTGAAAAAGCAGAGGCAGGAAAAAAAGTGGATTACAGCATGTATGCATGTTAATGTGTGTGCATGTTTGTATGCGTATAGTGGGTTGGGGTTCATATTTGCCACCAAGGTCCAAGAGGCAGGTTCCGACACGAAAATCACTTCACTGCTCTAAAAAAATCATAGTTTACACAACAGCAGCCCGACAATCAAGGTCTGGCTATTGCAGGCATTTCTTTACTGGTTACCTGTAAACGAACTTCAGCTGGATACTTTAGTCTGTCGCTCCTGTCTGAAAAATCAATCAAAGAGACTCCTAAAATTGCGACAGAATGATGCAAAAAACACCTCCCACTGCTCCCTCTATTATTTTCATTTTATTTTTAAGTCAAATTACAGCATGTGCCAAAATATATTTATATTTTCAAAGCCCCCTCACCAGGGATATCCTCGGTGTTTTGTCTCCGACGACAGCATCTCCCTGCCCGCTGTAATAAATGTGAGGAAAAATATCATTGTCTGCCTTTCAGTGCCTCAATAAAGGCCAGAAAAGTTGATTGTGTATTTCACAGATGCACCAGCAAGAGAATTTTGTATATGTTGCTCTACCCCAGGCACTGCACCAAAATGTTCTGGCACACTTCTCAAGATAAACACAAAGCAAATCAGTTTCAGTGCCAAGTGTCTAGCCAGCTACACATTTTGGATATAATTAACAGTGTTTGGTGTTTCCTATTTTTGTGCTGGGAAAAGTTTCCATTGGTGTGTAAATTTGTTTTCGTGGCAGAGGGTACACATACCTGAGCAAAAACTTCTGGGGCTAAAAAAAGAAAGCCAAAAATCACAGTTCCTCAAATGGCCACTTGAGGCTGACACCAAATGCGAGTCAATCGCTAGAGACCAGTAGAAACACACTTCCCTCTGCACGGCCAAGTCCTGCAGGGGTCTGATTTTCAAGACCTGTTCCTGCACCACAACCGCAATATGCAACACCGCACCCACCCAACCACCAGCACATATGACCAATTAATTTTGCAACCCAACCAGCTTACAAAAGATCTTCGGTCCGACCCGAAACCATGGGCTATTTAACTTCTTCAGTTAGGCAGCATGTTTAAAGTGATTAATTTGGGACATTTCATACATGTGAAGATAAGATATTATATTTTAAAATAAATCTAATTCAGGAAAAAACATTTTACTGAATATTTTTTCGCGTATTCTCATAACACTGAGTAACTTGTTAGTTAGTACAAAAAAACGCAGTTCCTCAAATGGCCACTTGAGGCTGACTCCAAAAGCGAGTCGGTCTCCATAGACCCCCATGTTAAAATGCCCAACTTTACAGCAGCACAAAACATGTTTACAGCCTGGTACAAAAAACGGTTTTGGTCTCTTTAGCTAATTTCCCCGTTCATGACAACTGTACAGGGGGTTAATTCTTTTATAACTCATCCTTTAAATGTTATTAAGGCTACAGATAATTAAGGGTTTGGCTGCTTTGACTGACAGGTGGATGTGTTGACAAGTTGCTACCACAATAGCATTAGTTAGGTAGCGTAACCATTGCATAACCGGCTGCTTGAGGCTAGCTCAAAAATCCCCGTAGACCCCAGTGTTAAAAATGCCCAACTTCACAATGAAAATAAAGCTGTTTATAGCCTGGTACAGAGAATGATTTTTGTCTCTATAGCCCCTTTTACACTGCCAGATTTTCTGCAAACGTTGGGCTGTTTTGCCGGCAAGCTGCGAGCGTTTAGACACACAGAGCCGGATTGGCGAGTTGATCCGAGGTGCCCAATTTTCTGCCTCGTAGGGTGGTCATATTGGCGGAACTTTTTTAGTTTAAAAAGACCGAGGATATATATTCACAACTTAAGTTAATTTCTATGAAAAACCCTTTTGATTCTTTTGATCTGCTGACCTTACGGACTAAAGGAACATGAGTAACTTACAGGGTAATCGACGAATTTGAGGTAGTCAACAACCCAGTTTTATACATCTGAAGAATTAAAAAAAAAATGAACTGCTTGGCAACCAGACCAGGCGTGTAATTGAGACAGGTGTTTATTTGTAGAATGTGTAATGTGTAGCTACACTGTGCCTATAACCTTTTTTTTAGCCTTAGTCAAACTTTTCTGTCGTAATCTTGGTCCATGTTGCAACATCAAAGCATTTCTTCTTCACTCATGGGCCTGTCATGTGTTGAGGCTGCATGTGTGTCTCATTGGATATGATAGCTTAATAATGACCTGTTTTTTTTTGTTTTGTTTTTTTTGCATGTGCCTGCACCAGACTAATAACTGGTCAGGAATGTCACGAAGTCTTAAATTGATACACTTGAGCATTTCTGAGTTCCAGGTGAAAATGTTCTATCTGACACGCCCTGAAAACAAATCAAAAAGCTGTGAACAAGTCCAGAGGGGCCTGTGAATCTTCTTCTGATTAAAGTGAATTTCCATCAAGGAAGTGACACGCTCAGAGAATTCAACACTGCCAGTATGCAAGGGTCCAGGCACCTTGGGGACCCCAAGTCTAATTTGCTTCAAACCTAAAAGGCAGATAATAGTGCTGATCTGACAGCCAGCCAATTCCCAGCTTCCCTCATCAAGAATACATTCAATTTCAAACATCAAACTGCTTGCAACAAAAATGAAAAACCCTTTGAATGAATGAGAGCTGGATGTGGGGGGAAAACCTTAAGGAATCCTTGATATACTTGACAAGTTTGAAACACTATTAGCCTCAATATTCTGAGTGTATGTATGGTCCAACATTTTAATTAGGTGATGTTTGATTTGAAAGTCACAAACTTATTCAAGCTCAAGCAAAAAGTTAATTTCTTTATCTAAGTATTTGAGTAAAAGGTGAGATTAAGATCAAATGTTTTACTGTCGTCTTGCGCTCTGGTACTTCTCCAACTGACATAGTTCCTTTGGCTAAATCCTGTCACATCTAAGTGCAAGTTTCAGTACGGCGAACACACTTGAGTATGTTGTCAAGCATGACATTTACATTTAGGAGTAAATTATATGCATCATTCCTTTTGCCCTAGATTTCAGGAGAACATATTATAGAGCCAATATCAGAGGGACTTTTTTCTCAATTGAAGGAGCAGTGTGTAGGATTTAGTGGCATTTGCGGTAGAAGACCTGCAGATATTAACGACTCATTCTAAGGTAACGAAAATATGACGATTTCTATTTTCAGCAATTTATACACCAAAGAAAACGTGTAGTGTAGTGGAGGGCATACATAGGTATATGGGGCATACACACATCTTTTTCAGAAAGCCAGAAAGCCATCAGAATATATAGGAGATTATACGACAGCTAATTTCGACAAAGCAATTTGACTGGATAAGAGGCATTTCATAACACAAACCCAAACACAAAGAAATGAACAATGCATCAGACAGAGTATAACAGCACTGGGACTCTTTTTTTTTTAATGTTCCAGTGACATGTAATTTTTGATTTTTGTCACAAATATTCAAAGCAACACTTTTTTTTTTTTTTTTTTTTAAATGTTTCCGTGATAATTAATACTGAAAATACACATTTTAAAAGTGTAAAGTGTTTTTTTGTTTTTTTTTTGGTGCGAAATTAACACAGTGGTGTCTTTACAGGTACAAAACAAAAAACAAACAGGTTGACTAGATATAAATGTAAAAAACATAGCAAACCAAATAAGGATAATTCTAAAGAAAAAAAAAATTATAATAATATATACTGAATAATGAGTAATGAACATATGATGAAAAGGGAGTAATGAAAAAATAAATAAAAATAAAGTAAATAAATAAATAATTATTCAGCTGTTGCAGCATGAGGCTGGGGGCTCCGGCAGATGTTGAGGGCTGGCTACTCTATAGCTATCTGTGTAGGTGTGTGTAGGTGGAGGCATCGGAGAACATATTATAGAGCCAATATCAGTGGGGCGTTTCCTTACACTTAAAGGGGCAGTGTGATCTGTGGTCGATGATCTGTAGATACAAATGACTCATTCTAAGATAACAAAAATACAGCAACTTATTTTTAAGCTTATTATACACTTAAAAGAACCTGTTGAGAGAAGCTGCTGATTATACACCATCACCCTCTTTTTCTGGTAATTTACAGTATACCAACCTATCAACCAAAAAGCCATCAGAATAAAGGAGATTATACGAGTTAGTTTCAACCAAGCAATTTGACTGGATAAGACATAACAGCATTTGGAGTTTTAACTATGAACATATCACCCTTTCTTCAGGTGTTATGAACATTAAAAAAGAATTAGCCTACATTAAGGTTCATTGTAACAAATTTTGCAACCCAAAGAGGAGCATATTTCCACAAATAATATTTGAGTTAAATAATGAACAGTCATCAGAATTTGATTAAGCCTGGAAACTTCACTGAAAAATCTGTAGGTATGTTCATATGACTTTAAAAGATGTTGCAACATGCTGTCTGATCAAGCTGTAAGCTCACTGGCATCACACGTCTGTCACCAAAGTGACTGTCAACAGAGTCTTATTCCACTGGCTGCATGATAAATGGAGACACACAGATAAATGTACATGATAAGAAAGTAGCTGGTCTGTCGCGGAGCCAAATAAATCATTAAATAAACAAACAAATCATAATCTGTTGTTGCTTTTTTACTGTAAATGTATAAATGGGGCTTAGAGAGTTGTTGTATGAAAGCAAAATCACACTTGAGGTTGTGCTGCTGTACTGGATACCTGCAAGGCTGTGATTATTTTCAGCACTTGGCCTGTGAACTTGTGCCTTTGACTGAATCACAGCCGTACTGATAGTTAGTACAACAGCACTACCTCTCGTGTGATATGGCTTTAAGCCTATACCCACTTTCCCCACAGTCACCTACCCATCTATATAGCGGTACAACCAACACATGAACTACCACTACACCAATGATGAAAACATACGCATCATATTATATTCAATTTCTGCCAATATATCGCCTTAAGTCACACACACTGGATCTTTAATTCATCCAGTTAACAATAGGATTTCTTAACTAAACACAAATAAATGTACAGAATATATTGGCTCTGATATAGGTACTCCAATCCTACATCAAATAATTGCAAGGTGGCACTAATGAAGCCCTTGCAAGCCTTTACCACAGTGTTATGGTGTTCAAACTAAATGCTAAGTAAACTCAAGTGAAGTCAGTTTCATTTTTATAGCACATTTCATACGACAAGCATAAACTCAATGTGCTTGAGATACATCATACATTTAAAACATGAAATATCATGTAAGATAGTAAAATATTATAAATATGGAAAAACAAGCAGGACATGATAAAAAAATAAAAAATAAAAAGGTATTATTATTAAAATTATTCTTAAAAAAGGGAGATTATAACAACAATAACACTAATTCCTAAAACAAAATAAAAATACACTTAAACTAACTTAAAGCTTGTGGAAAAAAGAGAACACTGTTGTAGCAGACCATAGTTTATGTGGGATAGAATTCAAGAGAGAGGGACCGTAATGACTAAAAACACCATGAGCTGACTGAGAGTTGATTTCAGGTCCAATGAGTAGACCTTTATTTGATGATCTAAGGGATCTCTCTGGTGTGCACTCTGTGAGCAACGTAGGAAGGAGCTAAACCATTAAAACATTAAAAAGAAGTATTTAAAAATCAATTCTTTGTTTTATTGGGAGCCAGTGAAGAGAAGATAAAATAAGAGTTACTGTATGTGGTGGTTGGAGGCCACCCTGTTGCATTCAAAGTTAGTTAGCTCACATGGTTTGCTCCATTTTTGTTCTCTGTGTTACAGAGAGCTTTAGTGTTATCTTTGGGCAGCTAAATCAATTTAAGATACTATGGTCATGGTTAAACATTTCAAAAAAGTCACGGCTGACTTTATCTGACATTCATATGAAACGCTTGAAATGAACATTACTGGCAGGAGAGAGGGTTTGGATCATTTCATACTGTACATGAAATCAATTCCAGCACAGTGAAAGACAAAAAATGATGTAATTCAAGGGCGAGAAGATAATACAATTAAAATGTAAATGGAGCATTAATTGACTCCTATCCGTGGCCAAGAAATTGCATCAGCAATCGACAGATTTCTGGCGGTTTACAGTGGCCTGTAATTGAAATAAATAAGCCAGCCAGTACAACCAGCTAATTAAAGAAGAGAGTTGAAGGGTCGGAGCGCAGATCGAATGGCCATTTTGAAAAGGAAGGTCTGAAGCCTTAAGTTATCGCACCTTTTAACCTTATTACATCCTTAACTTGAGGCTGGGGTGGAAGATTATTATAGAATGTATATATAAAATGAAAAGTGGTTGTTATAAAATATAGCCATCTCACGGTGAGGGGGATATGTGTGTGTTATTTTGCAGCATAACACCCAGTTACGTGATAGTCCTGAAAGCTTTAGCACTTAGCCCTGCCTCCTCCTCCCTCCTTGTGGCCTTGGTACTCTGCTCGTTAGTGAAAATAGAAAAGAACAGAGCAATACTTTCTCTGCTGGTCACTGGTGTTTGGCAGACAAACGTTTGTCACTGAGAGTTTATTATAAGTCTTGGAAATTACTTGGTAGTTTTATTTTATATATTCTGTATTATGTCTCCTTGCAGGGATCACTTAAGTGTTTCCAATTTCTGGTAAATCATTTGGACATATCACACAACGTATGATAGTTTGACCATCTTATACAGCTTTTCACATTTTGTCTGGGAAGACTGTCAAGTCAGTCTTGCATCAATGACCATTTCTATTACTTCACTGCAATTAGGTAAATAATCAACAGTGCTGTCTCAAATCGCGTGCTTCTGTACTTACACTTAATTTTTGGAGTGCATAAGTGCGTTCACACTGAGAAGTATGGAAAAATGCAGAGCACTGTGAGTACCCAGATGTTGCACTCAAAACGGTCAAGAAGTTGAGTGTGGAACTATGGACACTTCTCGCACTCAATGGCCGCCATCTTGGCTACGTAGCAGAGGGGGAGGGACCACTTTTCAAACAGGAAATGGCCGCCGAGGACTGTGTGACCATTGTGCACTAAGCACCACTATACTGTTATAAGGTATAAGCCAGCAGTATGTTTATTGGGTTAATTTAGCAGTCTGTAATGATTTGGTACCGTGAACGATAACGCGAATGCTCATGCTAGTTTGCTAACAAGCTAATTTGCGGTCGTCATTTCCATTGAGTGCACAACAGCCATGTTTGTTTTGAGACAACACTACCCTGTCGAAATTTGCGCACTACACCAGTGAGTACATAGTGCACACACTATACAGTGCCGAAGTCACGCCCCTTCCGGTAGAGCTCATGGGACCTTAGATTGGAAAAAATATGAATGGCAGTGAATGGGGAGAGCAATATTATCTTTTGTTCCCATTTGAGTTGCGACATGAAATCTAAATATGTTGTTAATGAATTTAAAACATAAATTTTAAGGTCAAGAAAGTCATACTTTGTGGTGAAACTGTTGAGATATAAGCTTTTTAATTAGAAAGACTCAAGAGTACACAGGAGGAGGTCGCGTATGTGACGTCATAGCTTTCGCTCGCTTCCTGCAGCTTGGCCTCCCCGCTGAAATTCCACTGTTTTATGATTAATAGACTTATGATTGAAGATGTCTGTGCGTTTATATTAGACATATTTGGATTTCATGTCACAACTCAAACGGGAACAAAAGATAATATTGCTCTCCCCATTCACTGCCATTCATATTTTTTCCGATCTAAGGTCCCATGAGCTCTACTGAGCTCTACTGAGCTGCTGGCTGAGACAAACAGCCCCTCCTCTCTCTACACCAGCATGTAACCAGCCAAGCTGGCGGAGCCAAATACAGGACACACGCCAAATCATCCACATCATCAGCCTGATTTGAATAAATTTTCCAGAACTTTGATGTGCGGTGGAAGCCAGGAATTCTTTTACCCAGGTAAATAAATTCCTGGTAATAAAAGCTCCTGGAAATGTTGGTGGAAAAGGGGCTCTGGACTCTATTTTCCCATGTTTTTGTGTCAAAGGGGGAAGTATATTTGACCCCAAAGTCCAGTTTGTCTGATTAGTGTGAACACTGTGTACCCTACCAGGGCACAGTGCATTGATCTGTACTCAAATCCACAGGAAAAGGTTGTCTCTAGAGCATGCTTCATGTGTACTCCTCTAAAATACACCTCAGATGTCAACACCAGCTGTACCAAAACACAGATGTGGACTGTTATTTAATGCAACTACAAGGAGTTTTTAACCGGTTATGAAACAGTCTCAATTTAAAACTGATGCCTCATATTAGAAAGCAACACAGCCTGCCGCAGACAGACCCAAATCTGGTGTTGCTGCCTCCTTCGACCTGCAATCGAAGCTCCAGTGGGAGACGCAGCGGCTCCTCCTTCGCCCAGGAGCAAAGCTTTGTCTTGCTGCTCCCCCCGGCCCCGCTGATGATGGTCTCCAGGGCAGCAGTGTCTGTCTGTGGTGCCCTTTTTTTATACTGCAGCACAACGAAAATGTCACATGCGCATGTCATAGGGACATATCTCTCCCAAATATCCAGCTGCTACTGAATGAGTTCCCCCACCAATGCTGAAATGGAACCTACCTTGACTCCAAACTATTACCGACACTCTCCTAATCTCACTCATGTCTCCACCATTTTCTTCCTGCAACAAGTCAGCTCTTGTGTGATTTCAGAACTAGACTTCCTGTTAGCAAGACTTGGGCACCAAACCGGAACAATTGAAAGTCAGGGAAGATGTTTTTGTTCTCTTTAGGTTCTTTTCTGCAATGTTGTAAGACTCATTATAACCGTTTGAGCCTGTTAGTTGTGAAAATGAGCACTTCTATTGGATGTAAATTAACCGGCCACGCCTGCCCCATTGTAGTCTGTTTCGCCACTGCAGCTCTCACTCTCAATGCTGGACCAATTTCAAAACTTCCCACAAGTCACTTAGACACCAAAACATGAGAAAATAGAGTCCAGGTTGAAGGATATTGGAGTTTCCCTTGAACAGAGAGGCCAAATGAATGCTGCATGACTCTGTTTTTGTTTTCACAGTGTTTGCTATTTTTGTACGTTGCTCTTTTGTATTCCTGTCAGATCTTTTTATTTACATCAGTTTTCAGTATAGGGTGTTGGTAGCAGATGTCACTGAGCGTGTGTCAAATGATTGTGTCCTTCCTCCTCACTGCAGTTGGTGGTAATTGAGTGAACATTTACCTCCCTCTGGTTTGCTCTGTTTGTGTGAGTGTGTGTGTGTGTGCTGTTTCAGTTTTAGTGGCACTCTTCTGGCTTCACTTCTCCTGGCCTGAGGTAACCATCTGAGGTCCATCAGAGTTTTATAGTTTTTGTAAGATTATTTGTATTTTTTATGTGATACTAACACAAGCCAGCATTAACTTGTTGGCTCGCTGTGCAGGATTTGGCAACTCTGTAGACTGCAACCAGATTACAGTGTCATTATTTGGTGTATACAGAGTATCAGCGCAATACTTATCTGCATATTCTGAGACAAATGTGTAAGTGCTGTAATGAAAGAGTAATCTCAGGGTATACAATAATAAAACAGTTGCTTTTTCATCTGTTTTTTAAAGGGAAAGTTCACCCCAAAATCAAAAATACATATTTTGCCTCTTACCTGTAGAGCTATTTATCAGTCTGGATAGTTTTGGTGTGAGCTGCCAAGTGTTGGAGATACCAGCCGTAGAGATGTCTGCCTTCTCTTGAATATAATGGAACTAGATGGCACTCGGCTTGTGGTGCTCAAAGCACCAAATAATACATTTGAAAAACTCAGCAGCAATATCTCTTTTCAGAAATCATGACCCGGTTACTCAAGATAATCCACAGACCTTGTTGTGAGCAGTTTCATGTAGGAACTATTTGCTTTCTACCGAACTACACCCGTCAACTGTTTAACTAATTTTGTTAGGCAGCACGTTTAAATTGAATAATCTGAGACATTTCATGGATGTGAAACTAAGATATTATAATTTAAAACAAATTTAATTCAGGAAATACCATTTTAATTTATATTTCTTGCTAGTTCTCATAATATTCAGCAGCACATCACAGTTAACGTGCCTGTTAGTAACGCACATAATTGAAGAAGCTCTCATATTCCAGTAGGAGCCGACAGAGCCAGCAATCAAAGTCAGCAGTCACAGGATTAAGACATTAGAACATTATATTAAATCATCAGTAATCTCATTTTATTTTAATATATTTATCATTTATTGGACTTGCATGTTTTTTTTACCCAGAACCAAACCCGGAAACAAAATCAAGACAAAATAACACCTATGAATCATCTTTGTTCGTGGGTCACCTGCTGGGTATCCGACGTGATGCAGTACCCTGCTGTGCAGTAATATGGTTGGTCGGTGTAGTTTGGTGAAAAGAAAGAAGTTCCAACAAGAAACTGCTCACAGCAAGGTCTGTGGATTATCTTGAGTAACTAGGTCATGATTTCTGAGAAGAGACATTGCTGTTGAGTTTTTCAAATGTATTATTTGGTGCTCTGAGCACCACATGCCGAGTGCCATCTAGTTCCATTATATTAGAGAGAGGGCAGACATCTCTATAGCCGATATCTCCAACACTCTGCAACTCACACCAAAACAATGTAGACTGATGAATATATCTACAGGTAGGGGGAAAATATGCATTCTTGATTTGTGGGTGAACTGTCCCTTTAAGGCACCTAGAATTTTGATAAATGAGAGTAATGTTACATAGCTTGGCGTACCACTGCATTTGTCCATCCTAAACTAAAGTCCACATCAGTCTTCATTTACAAACCTACCCAGTTTCTCGGGGCTCTTTTGCTCAGTTACAGTGAGATGATGTGAACTTGCTCAGTTCACGCTCCATTACCGGGATGGTGCTGCCACAGAGGTTACAGCTCATTAATTCAAAGCCTGTATGACTTGTACTGAAATGATGGAGGTTAAGACTTTGGCTCTTCTTTTGCAGAGAAATAGATAGACCTCGTAGGAGATGCTATGCGCATAGATTCCATTATCATGTACGGTTTTTATTGGTGAATGTACAATAAAATGATGCTCACCTGTCTGATGAGCTGATATAGCTTGTGGTGAAAATCCCTTTTAATGTAAAAACATCTTTTTGTTTTCTAAGGAAAACACAGTCAGCCTGAAACAAAACATTATAGAAGCACTTATGCGGCTTTAGATACGCCTGGAAAACAAACCACCCACTAATTCATCAATACACTCCTGAAAGCCTCTTGTTTTCATGTAATCCCACGCGTTTCTATAGTTGGAGTTCTTTGATTTCCCCTGTTCTGTTACATTGAAATGCACACACAAAGCACTTCACATCTCTACATTAGCGGGAGTTTGCTGTGTAAAGAGTGAAGTATCTGCTCTGGTATGTTGTTAAAAGAGTGAAGGACTGCGCCAGAGAGGGACACCATGATAAACTTTACTGTAGTCTTCAAAATGTTTGTCTCGATGCGCTGTGATGGCTGTCTCTCTAGTAGGCAAGTCACTTTAGTCCTCTCAGAATTTACTCTGGCAGCATCGCCAAGTTTCTTGTCAAAACTGTCAATGAACAGTAAATCTCGACCAGACTCTACGAGCACGCTTTGGATCACATTAGCAGAGAGACTGACTCTTACATCTAGGACAAAGGGCATGCCAGCAGTTGTGTGCGTACCACAGGAGATCTCTCCAATCTACATTCAGAACTGCCTCGCAGCACTTATGAAATGTAGTGGAACAGAGAGCTGTTGCTGAAAGGAAATATTAGTTTATTTCTGACAAATGGTACATCTTTAGCAGCAGCCAGTGATGTGTGTCATCCAGAGTTAGCCCCAGCTGTCTCATTTGACATTGCCTGCAGGGGTACGAGTGTCAAGTGTGATGTTCAGACAAGTGGGGTCAAACCATCAATTCTCCAGACTGAAGATGGTGACAGATAATTGCTCGCAGCTTCACTTTGTAAACTTTCAGAGGATGGAGCTGAAATATGCTAATTCCGACAGAGTAATTAGGAGACAAAGTAATCTAATGGTAGCTCAGAGGGGGGACGCTCTTTGTGATGAGAAATTATATGATTCATTGGCCAATGTGGAACTGTAAACGCGTCTTTTCACTGAGAGTGAGGTCGGAGGAGCAGTGCAAATTCTCCTACATGGCTTCAGCATTTACATGTAGAAATATGTAGAATTACATAAGTGACAATTTGTACACTCTTTGTCAAACCTTGCAGGTGCTTTATTCTATCATTCCAGTTTTTCATGACTTTGTCAATTAGTTTGTTACAAATGACTTCATATCATTGTTTTCTGTTCCTGTTTCAGTTAGTTTTTAGAAGAACCAAACAATATATTGGGGTTGTGGAGGACCCCAGTCAAGACCATTTACACCTATTCCCTATTGAGTTCATGTTTGCCCTGGGTCTTAATTTAATGTATCACACACTTTAGGGGGTTAGGGGCCCTCTGTCAGTCATTTTGAAGGAGACACACATAGAATTTCCTCCTGTGCTCTGTCGATGACCTTAACACTGCTCTGCCTAAAGGCTCAGACACACCAAACTGACTTCGGCAAGCTAGCATGTTCTGCGCTGTCGTGAAAGGAAATAACTCTTCACACCAGCAGGCAGCGGCAGTCTGTATTTTTCATTATAAAGCCCAGTTCAGAACAAAGATTCACGCCGACACGAGTTGAAACATGCACCTGCCGGTTCACACCAATGCAACTAGACGAGACTGTGTATCATCTCTATGCAACAACTCTCTGTACCTCCGGTCTGTTTGCAGCTTTTCAGGCTTATTTTGTGGCTGAATATTTAGCTGCTTGAAATATGAATGAGGATAGTTATAGTAAGATACTGGCTACAGTTGCATTTGTAGTAGTGATGAAACGGCAAAAAAAGACGAGCATCAGATGGACTGTGTTAGTGATCAGTCCGCCACAATAATATAAGTAAGCAGTGCCAATTACTAAGTCAATGAGAATGTGTGTGCGCAAAGGGGCATATAAGCAACCACCGTCTGACACCAGCATACGTGCGGACGGAAATAGAGGGCTTGGCGGGGACAGAGACAGAACACTATCAGCCAGCTTGAGTGGAGCTCAGACAGACAGCTCACACCACCGCAACTTTTTTCTGCAACGTTTGTCGCGAATCTTTGGTCTGAACTGGGCTTAAAAGTGAAACTGGAAGACTGACAGGATGGATTGCTAGTTAGCCAGCTAGCACATTGACAACACAACGTAATGTTGAAGAACAAAATTTACAATGACACAAAAAATATGATCCCTATCTGCCATAGAGCTCAGTGGCTAAAAGACATAATCTTACTGAATATAACGCATTTGTTTTTATCTCGTCTCGCTCCCTCTTGACATTAGGTGTTTGTTTACTTTCCTCACTTCTGTTTCTCTTCTCCTGCACTGAGCTGAACTGCTAGTCAGAATGATTTCACTCACTGACGGGCTGTGCTGTCTCTATCTAAGGCGTCAGACACTGACAAACTGTGGCTTGGTGTGCCAGGGCCCTACATTAAGATGATTGTCAAAGTCAACTAGCTGTAACTT
The DNA here is from genome assembly GCF_006386435.1 of Epinephelus moara. Classification (NCBI taxonomy): domain Eukaryota; kingdom Metazoa; phylum Chordata; class Actinopteri; order Perciformes; family Serranidae; genus Epinephelus; species Epinephelus moara. The sequence goes on along the minus strand of NC_065512.1, from coordinate 20,248,992 downwards.
CACCTTAACTATCCTTAGATAACACGTGTTTTCTGATGATATTAATTAGATGAATCCTGAGTTATTGTATGCTAATTGTGTTGGTAAAATGAATTAAATTGACTTTTACTGTACTTTAACAACACAGGATGAACCAGTTTAGACATAGAAGCAGACAATATGATGCGTCATGCAGAGAAATATAATCTGACTGACTAATTCCAGTCACTACATTGAAGTCTAAAAATGGCCTGAGCTTTCTCCCGTTATCAAAATGCTGCTTAATTATAGCTGACACATGGAGATCGGTTTTGTAAATCACTGAGGTCTTCTGCTTCTCACCCACAGAGCCCGCAACAGTACATAAGATGCAGTGTTACAAGACCACTTTTTTCCCCCCTTTGAGACAATTTATTAATTAATGAGGCACTGCTAAGAGGCGTGTGTGTTTCTCCTCTCCGTCGCTTTCCTCGGAGAAAATCAATGTGTCATTTGAGCTGTCAGTAAATCTTACCTGCCAAGAGCTTTCATTTCCCAGAGACCTCTGTATCAAACATTTCATATATTTTGCAGGAAGACAAATGTCAGGCGATGAGATTACATCCCCCACACAGATGGTTCAAGAGCATGGCACATGTATCAAAGAACTTTTAATAACTTCTTACGCTTCTTAGAGGATAAATACACTGTTTTCAACCTTATGGTTCAAGCTACAATTACAGTGCATGGTGCAAACTCTGTCCAAGGCTTTCAGGAGCAACCCAGATTGACAATTCAATGGCAAACATCACTGTCAGAGCTCGTGAGGGTCAGGCAGGTGGAGATGTGAATGACTCATGTTACCTCGGGTGACCTGACTTCACAACTCTCCTCAAACCCCTCGTCAGACAGTGCTCGGCATCGCTGAGCAAGAGAGCCAGAGAGGGAGACTGAAATAAAGCAGCTATAACAAGTAAATGTTTCCCGATCTATTTATCACTGCAGCAAACAATAAAATCAGCGAAGCATTCCTTGAGTTGATCTCTGTGTCACTGTGACATTCTCATAGACAGATTATCATCCATGAGCGTGGAAGTTAAAAGATTTAATACCGAAAGAAGGTTTTCTTCAAGCGGACGTCATACTGTACGTGCTCGGGGAGAATGTGTTCTTTGAGGGGAAATGAGTTATGCTCAGACCTAAAATGAAAGCTTTGCCTCTCTTCGATTGAACATAACTCTCGCAGTGAAATGCCTTAAGTGAGATAAGGCTAAGCCAATGTTTCATGTTGCCATTATAAAACATAAAAATGGGCTGAAAAGACTCAAGCTGCAATCTTTTCTCTTCTTTGTCTGTTGGAAAATAAATAGATATTTCTCTCAAATGTATTTCATGTCTCGCAGACACACAGTGTCGCAGAGTGTGCTGTCATTTATCTAACATTTCAGCGTTGTTGTTGTTGTTGGCCATGACTAGTGGTGTAACTGAGGACAAACAGTGAGGTGTGGTTGACTGAGGAGTAAGGACGCCTCAGCCTGTGTGCTATTCTTGTAAAAGAGTGCATATGCTTTCAGCTAACTCAGTAAACAGAAAATGTGTGGTGTGCATCAATAACGCTGATGTTCCAACAGAAGTTAAAATGAAACAATAGTTGAGGTAGATGGTAGAATCCATTTAAAATGTAAGACCACATTCACCAATTTATTTTTAATTAGGATCCTCGCTTCAAAGTATTCTTTCTCTTTTTGTTTTTTTTAAAGAGCAAATACATTAGAAGGATTTCTGTATTGGCTCTCACTTGATCCACCATCTGCCACTCACAAACCCTTTGAAAACATTCACTGTATTTGTTCTGGAAGCAGCCTGCTTCTTGTTTTGTGTTATACAGTAATCCACCAGATTTCCCCCACAAAACCCAGTCTGGTGGCAAAATACTGTAAAAAAAAAAAAAAAAATGCTGCATGCGAGGGCCATTTTCTTGTGGTTAAAATGCTATGCAGCACAAGCTGACCATTGCTAAAGAGCTACTTTACTGTGCAGGGAGGTATAGCTGGATTTCACAGTGTAGTAAGCCTACTGGCTGTGATCTGTGACTACTGAACCACCAACTGTGCTCCCTTTGTTGCTTTGTTGCTAAGTGAGGAAAAAAAGAGATGCAAATTGTAGAACTATTTATATTATAGTGTTTACCAACATGATGGAGATACTGTATCAAACACATCTTATTTATGACAAATTAATGATAAAATAGGGTACAGTGTTTGCAGAACAACATGTAGGACTTTTTTCAGACTTCACTGGCAGAGCAGATCGTTTGCCAGTGCCTCTCAAACTGTTACAAATTAGGTAATATGAGGATTTTTTGATCTACAACCATAGTTAAGGTTCGGCTCAGGTTAGCCACAACAATGCTTGGTTAGAGTCAGGAAAAGATCATGTTTGTGAGCCCATGATTTATCACCTGACTCTGCAGTTCCCCTCAGATCTACGGAGCATTTTAGCATCCCTCTGCTCACTGCTGTTTTATTTTTACAGCCCGCAACTTTACTGTTTTAGTTCGCTGTTACTGCCATCATCAACCTGTTTTCTGCAGCAGCTGGCAGTTGTTTACAAAAGGTTAAAAGTGTTTTGTAAAGTGGTAAAAGTTTTATTTAACCCACTGTACTTTACAGTACGCTACATATGCTTATACAAGCCACTAGCTAAATGCTAACACATATGCTCAAAGGAATACTTCAACACCAAAATGGCCATTTGTATTTCAATAGCTCGCCCCAAGTTGAATTTGTGAAAAAAAAAGTCTTTCTCAAATGCCTCCAGTGAATGAAAAATCCCAAAAGAGAAAATTCTTGATGAATTTAAGTCATAAGGGTCCGCATTTAACAACAGCAACACAGGTCTCATGTATACAGTTGTATGTTCAGTACTTCCCAAACAGACAGCCCTTTCCGAAGGGGAAATGAATGAAAAGTAAAACTTATATACTCTTTTTAAAGCCAGACTCCATTGACAAAAATGGCAATTTTACTTCGTTGTACACAGAGCAGCTAGTCTACTGCTGCCTCGATCAGTTAGTTGTTTGTGTTACTGTGTGACTTTGGTGTTTGAAAGGGTTCGCTTGGATTCACCAAAGTCACCCAATAAGACAAAAAAACTAGCCAATCAAGGCAGCAGTATACCAACAGCTCTTGTTCTCAGCGACTTAAAACCGCTGTTTTTGTCAATGAAGTCTGGCTTTAAGGAGAGCACGGATAAGTTTCACTTTTAGTTCAGCTCCCTATCAGAAAGTGCTGTCTGTTTAGGGAGTGAATGAGACTTGGATTATACTGTACAATTGTATTAGAATTTGTAAAGGAATATTTTGATGTAGTTTTGCTGTTGTTTAACGTGGACCCCTATGACCCCTATTCATCAAGATTTTTTCTGTGTTTTTGGATTCTTCGTTTACCGGACACATGCAAGATAAACAATGTTTTCTTCATGCATTCAACACAATACTGGGTGAGTAACTGATATACAAATGGTCATTTGAGGGTGAAGTATTCCTTTAAGTAGTTTAGTTCTGATGGGATAACACACATGAAATGTTATATACATCCAACAAAGATCAGTGCACACCAGAGAAATGCAAACGTCAAGATCTTTCCACAAACAGCAGCTAATCTTGTAGCGCCGGTGTTCATGAATGGGACCAAAAGCCCAGATGGTACATTTTGGCTAGATCAAACCATATAATGCTGATGGAATACACACAGGTGTTTCACCACCATTTGCCCTGTGTGGCATTTCAACAACCCAAACCCAAAGAGACAGTAGCCAGTTTCACTGCCATCCAGCTTTTCTAAATCCATAAAAAGACATTATGTTCCTCCATACTGCAATTTGGACAGAAAATACTAAGACAGCTGCTACAGTACAGGTATGTCCTGAACAGCATCATTCGATGTGGCTGACAAAAGGCTGCCTACAAAGTACACACTGACAAATACAGCAGAACACCGTAGTTGCACAGACCAGATATCAATGTCCCCTCAGTAACAAGCCTGAAATTGTCTCTCAGACTGCAGGGCCAGAAAACTGGAGAGCAGTTGGTGCTTCAACATCTGCAGTGCTGAAAGCTTTGCCAGTACTATCTTACTGGCCGGCCTACTGGAAATTAGTTGAGCAGATGAAAAAGATTGGAGGGTTTTTCAAGCCAAAGGGAACTTTGACTCCCTATGGACAGGAAATGAGAGACAGGTGACAGTAGGGGTGAGTGAAAAATAGGACACAGATTGGTAGCTGTGAAATAGTGTGGTTAAAGACATTTCATGTGATTTAGGAGCCCTGTATATAACCACAGCAGTGCTCTTTCTTGCACATGATGCCTTTGGGGCCCTGCTTGAAACTGTAGCCTCCCACAGTCATGCCCAAACTGGCCTATATTTTACAAGGACGTTTATTTATTTATTTGATCCTCACATAACTTGCAACCATTGTTGATGGTCCAAATCATACATGTATGTGGTGTTATATAGGAGTCATTATATTGTAATAGTTTTAGGGTGAAGTCAGGTAATTTGTGGCATCAGGTATAAAGGTACACATGGTTTTACATGTTGTTGTTTTTTTTTTTAAATATCAGCAGTCAATCAACCAAACATGTTACTACATGGGCTTTACATGGAACAATTATAATGACTGGTCTGAGATAACTAGGACAGGCACATAGATTCTAAATGTCTCTGGTCCTAGAACTTGCAAGGTAAGCCATGTGGCATGTTGATCGTCTTTTCTTTTTGGTGATAAAAGTGCTGCAGCTAAATCAACAAAGGTGGTTGCAGGGTGTTGCATTTTATTAACTGTGACTTATAATCTTTTTTTTCCCACAATACACTGTACTTTTTATGGGAAAGGGTGCCTAGTGAGTACTCAATGCATTCAGGTAAAATGGGGACAAAATATTAAGCTAAACTGGGACATTATATTGAAGTGAAACCAGTGTTTTTAGGCTACCAGGTGCCATGGAATCATGAGTAATGCCATGGTGTGGACCCCTGTCATATTACAGACAGAGTTAGCCATAACAGTTAAACACATGCAAGCACACACACATGTCCATTGTAGACAATATGACACCAAAGAAAAAGGCAGCAAAAGACCAGGGGATTTTTCAATGAATTGTTAGGTTACATTAAAGCTACAGTTTGTAACTTTATGAAAATTACTTTGTGTCACATTTGCTGAAAATGTCACTATATTCTGAAAAAAGTACATGAGACAGATGAAAAAAAGACACGTTCTTCCCTCTCTTCCTACTACCTCTAGAATCAGACCACGGCAAGAACAACCAGAGTTGAGGAGTTGATGCCGCTGTCAATCATGTCAATCACCCCATGAACTGTGGTCAAACTGTCAAACTAGGCAGCGCTGATGAAATATGAATCCGGATTTTGTTACTGCATTGCCTGTTTCTCACCTCAAATGTTTTCAGAAATATATTTTACTGTACTGTTTAGCTGTTAAATGAGAAAGTTGGTCCAGCTGGTGGGCGGAGCTTGATACTACCATTTCATCGTTTCCAACATGGCAGCCAGGTCACAAACGCTCTCATTGTACAGCTAAACAGTACACTAAACTGTGTTTCTGAAAACATTTGAGGTGAGAAACAGACAATTCAGTAACAGAATCTTAATTCACATTTCATCAGCGCTGCCTAGTTTGACCGCAGTTTATGAGCAATGATTGCGTTGATTGACAGGTGTGAGACTCCTTGGCTCCAATTGGTTGTTTTTGTTTGTATGGAGTAATGCCATTAGAAATGCTACAAGGCAATAGAGTTGGCAGCAAAATATGATTTTATTCTCAGACTATTTTTTCATTTAGTGCTGGTTGAATATAGTGAAGTTATTTATTTTATAAAAAATGCCAACTTCAGCTTTAATGATTTAATGAATAAATGACTGATAAATGGATTTAATTGTTTAAAAAACAAACAAATGTGGCTGTCCCATTTTACCTGAACATGTCAGCAGAGTGATGTAGAGGCTCTTGATATTTTAAAGGTCTAAAGATTCTAAAGCATTTTACCTGGCAACATACTTTCCTGACTGAAATTTAACACAGATACATGACAAGTTCTAAAAGTAGCGTAACACTTAGGTTTTATACTATGATTATGATATGTAAACAACTGCCATATTTGCTGTGTTTAAGTTGTTTACTTAAATGACTTACTGTGAGAAAGCTACGCTCCATGTGGTCCCATTGATGCAGACCATTTCTAGATAAAACCGCCACAGCAGGTTCAATAAATGCTTCTGTCAGACAAAAAACAAACAAACAGTTATAAATCACCTATGAAGCCTTATCATGATCCGCATATTCCAGCAAAACATTCCTCATACATTCCTAAATGTCAGACGATCTAAAGCCAATGAAATATTTATTCCAAACACATTATCTCATCAATAGATATGCACATCTGCCATCACAGATAGATAACAAATGGCTCCTCTGTTGTATTAAAGGTAAACAAAATAGTGTTTCTTATCAATTTAGGTTTTCAAGAAGTGTTTTCATACACAGTAAGCTCCTAAATACACATCTCTGTCTATGCTGATTTAAGTTTTACTCACATTCACACACTCAGTGGATTGTTTTACCCTCTTTTTTAAAAAGTGTCTGGACAAAACCTTAGGAAAACATGTTAAAAAATTAAAAAATGTTATGTCATATACTTTGATTATGTGGACTAGGTGAGGCTTTATGCTATGGCCCCCTTGTGTTTTCCAACTAAGTTACAGTTCTGGTCATCTGCAGCATCTTTTCAAGAAAATATTAAAGCAAGGATACAAATTATTTTACTTTAAGCGTCAGTGTGTAAAAATGGTGAGTAACAGTGACATCACGCAGTCAAATTCTAGATTGCAGGGCTCACTCGCGCTCACTCGCTCGCCCCTCCCGTCAGGTAAGTGACGGTGGCCTCGTAGGATAAAAAGCCTTGCGCAGACAGCAGAGATCCATCCACGAGTTTTTCAAGTTTTTCAGGAGTAGGCCTATCTAAACTACGTTACGATGTTGTAGCGACCCTGCAGTAAATGTTCTGTTATAATGTCAATGTTCTGTGAGTTAATGACATGTTTGGGATTGAATGAGTATAGGTAGGATGGCGGGGTGCGAGTGTGATGGGAATGAGGACTGTGTGAGTGTGCTTGCTGGTGTGTGTATGAGCGAGCTGGAGGAGAGAGCAGGAGTGCACAGTTGGAGTTACAGCTAAGTTCTTGTTTGTTGGTTGTTTTGGCGTAGTTACGGCCAACAGTAACCTGTACTGTCCAGTAATAAACGGTGGTTTGCCGAATAACTGCGTCATCCTTTCCACACGTCCTGGCGGACACTACAATATGTTATATGTAGTTACCAGTGAGATATAGGTTATCTGTGACATATAACGTTATATTAGGAGTGTTTTATCTTGAATTGTTTTGGTAACACGAGCAAACATTAGCACAGTAATGCTAAAATAACACGTTTTATGTGATAGTCACGGCACAGTGCGGCAAATATAGGTTGGTACGATCATAATATATGCATTTCCAGAGTGTTCTTCCACAGGAGTTCAAATAAAATAAGCAACGCCGATATTCACTGGCGTTTTGTCCCATCCTAGCTTATCTGATCTTTTTCTTTTATTTGGTGGCGTGGTTTCCCTCTTACGGGGCAAAACATATGTGTGGTCCTCCATTTAAAGTGCGACAGAATCATAAAAGTACAAAGCAGGTTCACGCAGAAGCGCCCCGGATTGAGCTTCACCTTCTCTGTCTCCAGTGACGGCAAGTTCTAGGTAAAGGCAAAGCGCGTATATCCTTTTCGGGCCACTGTATTCAAATATGGCGACGCAAGACGGCAGCCTCCAGCAGACCGCGCCCTGCCTGTGTATATATAGAGAAATCATTCTAAGCCTATGAGAAAGCTTCCATTTGTATGTGAATTGCATTACACTTTAGTAAATATATATTTATGAAAGCAATAGTTGATATTTGCTAATAAACAACCACGTAAATTACACATTGTAACTTTAAGTGTGTAGAGACTTAAATAACACAGTTACAGACACTTACAGTGACACTTATGAGCGTTACCTTGCAAATGAGAACATAAATGTACATGTACTAAAAATGGAGCACGAACAGCTTTCAGTTTACTTTGGATGTGTCTTGGATAGGTGTTTCAGGTGAATTTAAATTAATATAACAAGTGTTAAGATTAAGATCTTCAAAATTTTATGATTTTTTTTTGGTAATCTACCAAGAAGTGTCACAAATTACCTGATTTCACACTACTTATGATTGAAATATCTTTATTTTTAAGCACAGCACAGTCACATAATGTGACATCGGTCTAATTTCTATTTTTTACTGAAATATTAGGCCATAAATAATACATTTCATTCAAGCTGGAAAAGCAGTGTATTAGTGAGTAAGAATTATGTACTTGGGATTACTGATATGATTATTACTAACTCAAATAAACCACCAGGGTCCATCTTGACATCACAACAGATCAGGTGTGTGTACAGTATATCAAGCAGGCAGAAGATTGTTTCCTAATCTCGAATGGACATTCTTTGAATTCTGCGCGTGTCTCGCTTCACAAGCCACACAGTCAGCAAGTGTTCTGGCACAAAAGATTGTGATTAAGCTCCTTGTGAAAACTCCTCATCAACCTGCTCAGAAAATTAATTGTTTTTCATGGCTAATTCAAAAGTGCATTAGCATAAATTGACAGCTGTGGTGTGCCATATGCATACGTAAAACTGGAGTTCATTCTCCGGTCGGGCACGATCCTGGAGATAGAGCCACAGTTAACTCACAGAGGTCAGCTGAAGGAGCAGACCCCCGTCAGAGTGAATGCCAGCAGTGGATTGCAGCCTCAGCAGCGTGGCTGACACAGGATTTTTTGTGTCTGTTAGCAGATTGAAACAATCCCCCGAGACACAACATCAACACACGCAAGGTCCCTTCTGAATATTCAATAAGGGCCTGCAAGTACTAAGAGGAGCTAACCAGGTTTCTGTAAAATCAGTCACACCCTGATAACCATGCAAATACTTCTATCAAGCTCTCCAGGTTAAAGACTCTTCAAGCAAAAACACAAATTGATAGCTGCCGAATTGTGACCATCAGGAGTGCCACATATTACTGTGTAGTTAGAAGCGGACACAGTTGGGGCCGGGTAATTACTATCAGGACAAGAGTCTGTGTTCGGGATTTGCGTTGATTAAGTGTTTGAGGCCATCTGCAGAGAATTGGGGGCTATTAAATTTTGATGAAACCAACAACAGCCAAAACCTCCATGAAGAATGACTCACACTCCAACTCATACATCCTCTTTCTCTGAAATCCTTGACAAAGTCAACAACAATAATTGCACCAGGGAACCCAACAAATTTAAGTGCGCACAAACAGACTCCCATCAGTCTGATCCTCAAGGAATCACAGCATATTGATTATCTTGTTTCGTGCTAGACATCGGTTGTTACTCAGAGGAACGGAGAGAGCACATTGCATCCAGGCAATGAATGAAAAGTCTTGTTAATTTGGCCGTTACGTCCTATATCATCTTCTCTAATCCAGGGAGAGTGCAGGGCAATAACTGCTCACAATAAAAGGTCAGTTTTGCATACGCCTGAGCTGAAAAATACCAGCCACGGGTTAAGGGGCTAGTAAAATGTCTATGATTTCTAGTCATGGATGAAGAAAGAGCGACAGAGAGAGAGAGAGAGAGGGAGGGAGAAAGGCTGAACTCTGAATACAGATTAAGGAGGAATAGGTCCACGAGATGAACAACACAATCAAGCAGAAAGCCCGGCACTTCTCGCAAAGAACACTTTTGTGCTGAGAGAATTGCGTCTTAATTAGAGTCTGCCTTTGAATGACTTGAGACAACTGGCATCTGCAAAGAGACAGCCGTTCATTTCCCATGGCTGTGCAGCTCACGGACAAATATTCTCTTATCGCCACCTCATAGCAAATGTAATGACATGTCCCAAACAACATACTGAAATATTTAATAACCTGAGCATGTCATCAGACGTCCTGTTATAATGAGGATTTCTGTTCTATTGTAACATGGCTGACAAAAGCATAAAGGAAGGTTTTTCTTTATATCTACACTAAAATGAGACAATCTTACCATTTACTGTATGTGTATTAAAATGAATGACTTCTTTTCAGATTCTTTTTTCGGTGAAAAAATATGATATTGATAAAACAAGACTGACAGTCGATACCCAGAGAGGCTGCACCTCTCTGCACTGCGGTGCTTTGAGCTAAATGCAACCGTTGACGTGTTAACATGCTCATTATAAGAATGCTGACATGCTCATAACAAGCAGGTTCAATGTTTATGATAGACACTGTCTTACGTTAGCATATTAGCATGCTAACATTTGCTACATCAAACATACAAACAGCTGAGGCTGATGGGAATCTCATTATGCAGTATTTTATCACAAAATATTTGCTTGGCAATGTCGTATCGATATGTAAACAAGTCTCAATTCTTTTATTGTATAAATTATTAATATTACAAATACAAATTAAACTTTTAATAGACTACTAGAAATGGTAAAATAAATTGCTTTTACAGTCTGCTAGATACATTTTGCCGCAATAAAAATGACTTAAGTGAGATTAACAGACTGAAAACTTAATCTTATTAGATAAAAACAGATCCCTGCAAAGTTTGCTCTAAAAAAAGTAATAAATCACAAGATATCGCAATATTTGTTATTCGAAATATTCAGCATATTGCAACACTTTTAAAATCGCAATGATACTGTTTCATGACTTTAGTATCAGGGACCGGTTGCACAAAACACATAAGTATGACACTTAAGGCTTAATTTCTCCTTAGCTGAGGGACTTACACAGTTGCACAGAATCCCTTAAAGGGCCAGTGTGTAATATTTGGCATGGTTTATTGTCAAATCTGAATCTGAATCTGAATATTCTACCCATTAATATGTTTATACAAGTGTATAATCGCTATAAAATAAAATTCGTTTGGTTTTCGTAGCCTTATAATTATGCTTTTATATATATATATAGCAAGGGCCTTGCTTT